>NW_025920130.1:909006-1212514 GCF_902686445.1 Sciurus carolinensis | reverse complement strand
CTTATCGGAGCCGGGCAGGGCAGCTAGAGTCATCCACAGGCAGTCCTGCGCACTCCGGCGGTGGGCCCCGCCCACACAGCCAGCTTCTCCAGGTTCTCGGAACGGAACTGGCCCGCTAGTGAGAGCCTGTCTGAACAGAGCACGCTCCGAGTCCCGGAGCCCCTGCAGTGCAGTGTACTCCTGCAAAGAACCAGCGGAGAGCCTCGATCTGCAGTCAGCCTCAGGTATAAGGTCAGGGCAGCCGGAGACCTCTTCAGGCGGCTCTGCCCACTCCGGCTGCGGGCTCTCTTCACGGGGCGATCCAAGATGGCGGCCTAGAGGGAGACTGCACCCCCGGTCGCTCCAGAACCCAGGAGTTAAGAAGGGGAGGCATTGAGAGACTCGGACTGAAATGGAGCCACGGGTGAGTCTGCCCACTGGGTAAAACTCAGCCCGGGTGGCAGGCCCAGATAGAGGTGGCTTAGCAGAGCCGGGCAGGGCAGCTTGAGTCTTCCCAAGGTAGTCTTCCACACTCCGGCAGTGGGCTCTTCCCACACGGCCAGCTGCACGGTGCAGGCCCACAGTGAGAGCATTTCCGCACAGAGCCAGTTCCAAAACGTGGAACCAGTAGGGGGCTAGGGGCAGTATTCTTCGAATGAGCTGCTTTATCAGATTCCTCCAAGACATCAGGCTACTGAAGGCTGGGAGGTGATACACTGGAAATCTACTGGGACACTATAAGCCAATAGTGGAAAACTGCAATATCTCAGGGTCCCACTGACAACTGACCATTATGAGAAAACAAGGGAAGAAAATGTCCCAAACAAACCTAGATACTACATCAATAAAACCCAATGACAGCAGAGCAGAAGAAATGTCAGAAAGGGAGTTCAGAATGTACGTAATTAAAACGATCAGGGAAGCTAATGAGGAGATGAAAGAGCAAATGCAGGCATTGAAGGAGGAGATGAAAGAGCAAATGCAGGCATTAAATGATCGCACCAATCAACAGTTAAAAGACCAAATACGGGAAGCAAGAGATCATTTCAATAAAGAGTTAGAGATACTGAAAAAAAACCAAACTGAAATCCTTGAAATGAAGGAAACAATAAACCAAGTTAAAAACTCCATAGAAAGCATAACCAATAGGATAGAACACCTGGAAGACAGAACCTCAGACATTGAAGACAAAATATTTAACCTTGAAAACAAAGTGGAACAAACAGAGAAGATGGTAAGAAATCATGAACAGAATCTCCAAGAACTATGGGATATCATGAAAAGGCCAAATTTGAGAATTATTGGGATTGAGGAAGGCTTAGAGAAACAAACCAAAGGAATGAACAACAATGAAATAATAACAGAAAATTTCCCAAATCTGAAGAACGAAATGGAAAACCAAGTACAAGAGGCTTATAGAACTCCAAACATACAAAATTACAACAGACCCACACCAAGGCACATTATTATGAAAATACCTAACATACAAAATAAAGACAGAATTTTAAAGGCCGCGAGAGAAAAGAATCAAATTACATTCAGAGGGAAACCAATAAGAATATCAGCAGATTTTTCAATCCAGACCCTAAAAGCTAGAAGGGCCTGGAACAACATATACCAAGCCCTGAAAGAAAATGGATGCCAACCAAGAATCTTATACCCAGCAAAACTTACCTTCAAATTTGACGATGAAATAAGATCCTTCCATGATAAACAAAAGCTAAAGGAATTTACAAAAAGAAAGCCAGCATTACAGAACATTCTCAGCAAAATATTCCATGAGGAAGAGATGAAAAACAACGATGCAAATCAGCAACAGGAGGCGCTAGCCTAAAGGAATAGCCAAATAAAGGAGAAACCAAATCATGTCAAAAACAAATATGAGTCAATTGACTGGGAATACAAATCATATCACAATAATAACCCTGAATGTTAATGGCCTGAATTCATCAATCAAAAGACACAGACTGGCAGATTGGATTAAAAAGAAAAATCCAACAATATGCTGCCTGCAAGAGACACATCTCATAGAAAGAGACACCCATAGACTAAAGGTGAAAGGATGGGGAAAAACATACCATGCACACGGACACAGCAAAAAAGCTGGAGTATTCATCCTCATCTCAGATAATGTGGACTTCAAACCAAACTAGTCAGAAGGGATAAAGAAGGACATTACATGCTGCTTAAGGGAAGCATAAATCAGCAAGACATAACAATCATAAATATCTATGCCCCGAACATTGGCTCATCCACGTACGTCAAACAAATCCTTCTCAATTCCAGAAATCAAATAGACCACAACACAATAATACTAGGCGATTTTAACACACCTCTCTCACCACTGGATAGATCGTCCAAACAAAAATTGAATAAAGAAACTATAGATCTCAACAACACAATCAGCAATTTAGACTTAACGGACATATATAGAATATACAATCCAACAAAGAATGAATACACTTTCTTCTCAGCAGCACATGGATCCTTCTCTAAAATAGACCATATTTTATGCCACAAAGCTACTGTTAGTAAATACAAGAAGATAGAGATACTACCTTGTACTCTATCAGATCATAATGGATTGAAATTAGAAATAAATGACAGAATAAAAAACAGAAACTTCTCCAATACCTGGAGACTAAATAATACACTATTATATGATGAATGGATAACAGAAGACATCAGGAGGGAAATAAAAAAATTCTTAGAAGTAAACGAGAACAAAGACACATCATATCAAAATCTCTGGGACACTATGAAAGCAGTACTTAGAGGAAGATTTATTTCATGGGGTGCATTCAAAAAAAGAAGTAGAAATCAACAAATAAACGAGTTAACACTACAGCTCAAAGCACTAGAAAAAGAAGAGCAGACCAATACCAAAAGTAGTAGAAGACAGGAAATAGTTAAAATCAGAGCCGAAATCAACGAAATCGAAACAAAAGAAACAATCAGAAAAATTAATAAAATAAATAGTTGGTTCTTTGAAAAATAAATAAAATTGATAAACCCTTAGCCACACTAACAAAGAGAAAGAGGGAGAAAACTCAAATTACTAAAATTCGGAATGAACAAGGAAACATCACAACAGACACGAGTGAAATACAAAACATAATTAGAAGCTATTTCGAAAATCTATACTCCAACAAAACAGAAAACCTTGAAGACATCAACAAATTTCTAGAGACATATGAACTACCTAAACTGAACGAGGAGGACATACACAACTTAAATAAACCAATTTCAAGCAATGAAATAGAAGAGGTCATCAAAAGCCTACCAACAAAGAAAAGTCCAGGACCAGATGGGTTCTCAGCCGAGTTCTATAAAACCTTTAAAGAAGAGCTCATTCCAATACTCCTCAAACTATTCCATGAAATAGAAGAGGAGGGAACCCTCCCAAACTCGTTCTATGAAGCCAATATCACCCTGATACCTAAACCAGACAGAGACACATCAAGGAAAGAAAATTTCAGACCAATATCCTTAATGAACATCGATGCAAAAATTCTCAACAAAATTGTAGCAAATCGCATACAAATATATATTAAAAAGATAGTGCACCACGATCAAGTGGGTTTTATCCCAGGGATGCAAGGTTGGTTCAACATTCGGAAATCAATAAATGTCATTCACCATATCAACAGACTTAAAGTCAAGAATCACATGATTATTTCAATAGATGCAGAAAAAGCATTTGATAAAATACAGCATCCCTTCATGCTCAAAACACTAGAAAAAATTGGGGTAATGGGAACATTCCTAAACATTATAAAGGCCATCTACGCTAAGCCCATGGCTAATATCATTCTAAATGGTGAAAAACTGAAAGCGTTCCCCCTAAAAACTGGAACAAGGCAGGGATGCCCTCTTTCACCGCTTCTATTCAACATCGTCCTTGAGACTCTAGCCAGAGCAATCAGACAAACCAAAGAAATTAAAGGGATACGAATAGGAAAAGAAGAACTCAAACTATCCCTGTTCGCTGATGACATGATTATATATTTAGAGGAACCTGGAAATTCCACCAGAAAACTTTTAGAACTCATAAGTGAATTCAGTAAAGTAGCAGGTTACAAGATCAATGCTCATAAATCCAATGCATTTTTATACATAAGTGATGAATCTTCAGAAAGAGAAATTAGGAAAACTACTCCATTCACAATAGCATCGAAAAAAATAAAATACTTGGGAATCAATCTCACAAAAGAGGTGAAAGACCTCTACAATGAGAACTACAGAACACTAAAGAAAGAAATTCAAGAAAACCTTAGAAGCTGGAAAGATCTCCCATGTTCCTGGATAGGCAGAATTAATATCGTCAAAATGGCTATACTACCTAAAGTTCTATACAGATTCAATGCAATTCCAATTAAAATCCCAATGATGTACCTCGCAGAAATAGAGCAAGCAATTATGAAATTCATCTGGAAGAATAAAAAACCTAGAATAGCTAAAGCAATCCTCAGTAGCAAGAGCGAAGCAGGGGGTATTGCAATACCAGATCTTCAACTCTACTACAAAGCAATAGTAACAAAAACGGCATGGTATTGGTACCAAAATAGACAGGTAGATCAATGGTACAGAATAGAGGACATGGACACAAACCCAAATAAATACAATTTTCTCATACTAGACAAAGGTTCCAACAATATGCAATGGAGAAAAGATAGCCTCTTCAACAAATGGTGCTGGGAAAACTGGAAAACTATATGCAATAGAATGAAACTAAACCCCTATCTCTCACCCTACACAAAACTCAACTCAAAATGGATCAAGGACCTCGGAATCAGACCAGAGACCCTGCATCTTATAGAAGAAAAAGTAGGTCCAAATCTTCAACTTGTTGGCTCAGGATCAGATTTCCTTAACAGGACTCCCATAGCACAAGAAATAAAAGCAAGAATAAACAACTGGGATAGATTCAAACTAAAAAGCTTTCTCTCAGCAAAGGAAACTATCAGAAATGTGAAGAGAGAGCCTACAGAGTGGGAGAATATCTTTGCCAACCATACCTCAGATAGAGCGCTAATTTCCAGAATCTATAAAGAACTCAAAAAACTCTACACGAAGAATACAAATAATCCAATCAACAAATGGGCTAAGGAAATGAACAGACACTTCACAGAAGAAGATGTACAAGTAATCACCAGATATATGAAAAAATGTTCAACATCCCTAGTAATAAGGGAAATGCAAATCAAAACCACCCTAAGATTTCATCTCACCCCAATTAGAATGGCGATTATCAAGAATACAAGCAACAATAGGTGTTGGCGAGGATGTGGTGAAAAAGGAACACTCATACATTGCTGGTGGGGTTGCAAATTAGTGCAACCACTCTGGAAAGCAGTGTGGAGATTCCTCAGAAAGCTTGGAATGGAAACACCATTTGACCCAGCTATCCCACTCCTTGGCCTATACCCAAAGGACTTAAAATCAGCATACTACAGAGATACAGCCACATCAATGTTCATTGCTGCTCAATTCACCATAGCCAGATTGTGGAACCAACCTAGATGCCCTTCAGTTGATGAATGGATAAAGAAACTGTGGCATATTTATACAATGGAATATTACTCCGCAATGAAGAATGATAAAATTATGGCATTTGTAGGCAAATGGTCGAAATTGGAGAATATCATGCTAAGTGAGATAAGCCAATCTCAAAACACTAAAGGACGAATGATCTCGCTGATATGCGGATGAGGACATATAATGGGGGGTGCGAGGGGCTAGCATTAGGTTTAGGGTTAGGTTTAGAGTTAGGCTAAGGAGAGCAGTAAGAATGAAGGAAAGAAGGACTGTGTAGAGGGAAAAGAGGGGTGGGAGGGGTGGGAGGGGTGGGAGGGGTGGGGGGGAGGGGAAAAATATAATAAACATCATTACCCTATGTAAACGTAAAAAAAATAAAAAAAAAAAAAAAAAAAAAAAAACCCAACAGAGTTGGAGAGTTCTCCTTCCTCATTCACTGGTAGGCAAGGAAATACACTTAACATGACTAAGTTGTTTCCAAGTCAAGTCAAACATGGCAGAGCTCATGATTGGAGACTAGCCAAGTGCTCATAGTGGGTGGTCAATGCACATTTGTCTATTTTAATTGAACGATCACAGAGAGCTTTAAACTAAACTGGAGCTTTAAAAGTTCCCATTATATGCACTGGCTTTTAACACTAAAATATGGTGTCAGTTCATATTCTTAGAATGTGACTGAGAGTGTTTCTGGAAACTTCCTGAGGTACAAACTGTAATTACTATATGTGACTAGTGGAGTGACAAAAGAAGCTTCCCATCATAGTTTTCTACCCGCAACCAAGAGTGTTAATGGACTATCCAGTATCCTTTTAATGAATCCATTCTCTTTTTCAATTATTCAGTTATTTTTTATTTCTTACAACTAAGAATTTTGACTGGTACAGAGGTGCTTTACAGAACAGATTCCAGAGTTTTAAGCTTTTATGTCATTTAAAAGGAAATAAACACTGAACAAATATAGAGCTGATAAGCACATTATGAAATTAAAATATACCACTTTGATTTATTATTTTTAAATGATATTGTAACAACCAAAGTAAGAAAAATGCAATTTCTGAATAAAAAGTTCCTTTAGATTTACCATATTCAGCCTCACTGCAAAGTGAGAGCAATTATACACAAGAATTTGGAAACTACTACTCTAGAACATTCAGCTGCAATTATATTACTAACCATCCATTCCACCGTGCTTCATAAGCTACCACTTTATTTCATTATTACCCCATTATTATCTCCTTTTATCCCTATGAAATGATGTTGTAATAAATTTTAGTAACAGTCTGTGATGAATTGGACAGGAAAGAATTGTTCAAAAATGAATAAATCCCAAATTGGGCTATACAATCAAGAAAATCTCTACCCAAATCCAAAGTGGTTTTGGGGCAGGGGATTTTTGTTATTGTTTGTTTGTTGTTTTGTGGTGTTGTTTTTTTGGGTACCTGGGATTGAACTCAGGAGCCCTACTTAGCCACATTCCCAGCCCTATTTTGTATTTCAGTTAGCGACAGGATCTCACTGAGTTGCTTAGCACCTCACTTTTTGCTGAGGCTGGTTTTGAATTCTTGATCCTCCTGCCTCAACCTCCTGAGCCACTAGGTTACAGGAATGCATGACCCTGCTGGCTTGTTTTGTTTTGTTTGCAGAAATTGACAAACTGATCCTAAAACTCTTTAGGAAATGCAAGGGACCAAGAATAGCCACACACACACACACACAAACTTGAAAACAACAAAGTCAGAGTGTTCTTATTTCCTGATTTCAAAACCTAATGCAAAGCTACAGTAAACACATATAGATCAAAAAATGAAATTGACAGTTCAGAATTAAACCTACTCATTTATGGTAATTAACTTTCTACAAAACAATTAAAGAGTGAAAGAATAGTTTTTTTATTTTGTTTTGTTTTTATGATTATACAAATGGTATGCCTTTACTCCATGTACAAACAGAAACAACATGTATCCCATTTGTTTACAATAAAAATAAATTAAAATTAAATAAACAAAACAAAAAAAGATGAAGGACAAAAAAATTGGTAGGGAAAAAAGAAAAGTTGATTATATTTTTGAGGAAGGGTGGTGAGTCACATTTAGTATCATCACAAATTGAGGTAAATTATAAAAATAAAATGCATAATGCTAAACTAGAGTCAGGCAGTGAAATATCATTGTAGGATTATAAATGATAGAGTGACATGAATAATACTATGCTTCAAGAAGTTTAATTATGTGACTGAGAAAATGTTTTGTGTTTGTCAATATTTTGTTACTATAAGGAATACCTGAGATGATAAATTTGTAAGGAGAAATGTTTTATTTTGGGTCAATAAGGTCATAGATGAGGTAAATAGTTCAAATTTTTTGAAAACAATTTATGTTATTTTTGTTTTACACTCACCCTTAGGGAATTTAATAAAGAAATGAATTATATATATGTATATATATAATATTATATATTTATATATATTTCTAGATATTATCTATTAATTGCTGTCAGATAATCTGAAACACAAGATTGAGTGATAATGTTGTCACATGATAAATATGAGATATAAAAGTGAACTTCAAGTCCAGAAGTACTTTTATGGATCTCAGAAATGTAGACAGTTTGCACTTATCTTGGAACAGTTGACAAATATCTAACTACATAATAAAATTAACTTCAATCACAATGCCCTCAATGCATTAACTTCAATGCCCTCGATTTTTTTTTTAAGATGATAGGTATTTATTTTATCACAATTCTGGAGGGTAGAAAGTCTAAAATCAAGGTTCTGGCCAATTTACTTGTTGGTGAAGACTCTCTTCCTGTTTTGCAGATGGCCATGTTCTATGTCCTCACATGGTTGAGGGTCCAGGGAGAGAGAGCCCCATCACTTCCTCATAGGCCCTAACTGTAATTACAGTCACATTAGGACTTAGGACTTCAACATATGAATTTGTGGGGTGGGGGCACAAAAAACATTCAGTCCACAATACTAGGATAAAATCAGCCCTAGATTTTTTTATCAATTTTGTACACCTCTGAATTTTAAAAAGCTAATTTTTCTACTTGACACTATTTTACTGTTACAAAAAAACATTGTGCTTAGGAATCTACAATGAGATATAAGAAGTGTACATTTTGAGAGTGTACTAATTAGGCAAAACATGGTAAATCTACTTTTTTTTTTTTAACCAAGGGTGTTGAGCTACATCCCAAGTCCTTTTATATTTATTTATTTATTTTTATTTAACAAGGTTTTGTTAAAACTCTGTAGAATTTTGTATTTGAATAATATCTAAACTAATCTTAAATTTTTAAAATAAAAGTATTTTTATGTGTTTTGTACAACAAATCCTATAAATGTCAGAAAAGGAAAACATATTTGTATTCTTTTTGTCTCCTATAAGGAATAGTTTTTAAAAAAAAAAAACCCTCAAATTATATTACCAGTTATTTTAGCTATAATTGTAGTGAAATTTTGTGAGTTCATATTAATTATTTAATAACTAATCTCTAAGACTAAGGATCCTAGTTATAAACTATTAAAACAGTCCATCATTCTACTTTGTGATACATACATGACTGTAATAAAATCATGTTATGAAGTTTTTTGTTTCATCTCTATAAGTTCCATTTCAAATATTTCTAATGAATAAAACTTGTTTACTCCTTACCAACTGAAGGTGACATCCCAGAGGGTGATGACCCCACAGCGGCTGCTGAACGGGAGCAAGGTGCCTGTGGCAAGAAGGTCAAGGGCTCTGCAGGTCTTCAGTCAGGCCAGGGCTGGTCACCCACAGTGCCTACCCTCACGCCCCATTCTTTTCCTGGCTCATGTGAGCAGCGCCTGGAAGACAGCAATGACAGCAGGGAACCGGAGCCAAAGCTGTATTTCTTTTGTAGTGTCAATTAAAAAGTGAGATTATGCTCAGGTGAAGGCAGAGTAGCTTATGCACACCATGGTCAAGTGGGTTTTATCACAGGGATGCAAGTTTGGAGAAAATTTTAATTTTAAATTTTAATTTAAATTTTAATTTAAATTTTAATTAAAAATTTTAACATTTTAATTAAAGTAAACTAACTTTTGGATAAGGAAGAATAGAAGATTTTCCTGCCTTTTAGCAATAATATACATTTCTAAAGGTGAGAAAGACATATGCACATATTCATCATGTATAATGTTTTCTCTCAGTAAAAGTATAGGGCAGATGTAATATTTTGCCCAGGCCCACATAAATGGGTGTTTAGGAAAACTGGCCATATTGTACTGAACCTCTAATTTAAAAAAAAAAATAGTTAATTTATTTAAATCTTAAGTTTCCTTCATGCATAATTTGATTTGAATGTAAATATGTAAAATTAATAATAAATTACTTTATTCTATGAGAAGTTTATAACTAAACTTCATGTTGGCAATTTAAAGTCTGTTGACACAAAGGATTCACTAGCTAATTGCTTAAACTGGGAAAATGGAAAACAAAACAAATCAATGTAAAGCAAAACAAAACGCTTTCTTAGAAGCATGAACAATGTGCTGTCTTCATATTAAGGGTACTGGGGATTTCATGAATCTCCCTACTTCAAAGATGACTAAGCAAACATAAAAATAAAACAATTAAAAACAACCAAAAGGGGGCTGGGGAGATAGCTCAGTTGGTAGAATGCTTGCCTTGTAAGCATAAGGCCCTGGGTTCGATCCCCAGAACCCCCCCCCAAAAAAATGAAATATGTTAATGAATGTTTTCATTATGAATAATAAGCAATGTGTAAGAAAAGGTGTATTGGAATACAACTAAACAGTGAGTTGTTTTGATAGTAGGAGGAACTTTTTGAATCAGGGTTTCTATTTCCTTTATTTTTTTTTTCCTCCATAGTACTATAGAGTTTGTCTGTTACACATGTAAACCTATTGAGTCATTTCTTTGTATATTATTGCTATTATGGATCATTGTACCTTTACTTGTTCTTCAGGACTTAGATTATTTTGTTTATATTATAAAAACAATAATAAAATTCAGTAGCAACCATAAACAGATCCCAACTGTGGTCATTTGAGAATTATTATAACAAAATCTATATATTACTCATATCAAATGTTTAATAATAATGATAGGCACCTACCATTGAATCAAACACATATGATAGATCATCTGTCTGGCATATCACCTGCAGGAGAGTTTAAATTCTAAATGTCTTCCCATTGCCAAAGTAATTCATTATCATGACCTCTGCTCATTATACATAGCTGTGTCATTGAGGAATATAATTTTGACTTTAATAGCTATAATTTTTAATGTGATATTGGAGATTTTTACAAAAAAAGTAAATTACATTTACTTCATCTATTCAGTATGATAAAGTTGCAAAATCTCATGATTTTTAATATAATGCATACAGAGATGCATATTATATTCATTTGAGATCATGTATCTGGACATGATCTCCATAAAGTGAACTTTTGAAGTAATAACTAACTTTCTATGCATAGATGTAGATCAAGAAAATGGAATCTGAAGCACTAATTGCTCATTCAATGTATTTAATAGGATAGTATTTCTAGACATCAAGAGAAAAATATCTAAAGTATTAAATAATTTAAATAATGCCAAGGATAACCAATGAATGATTTTTTACATACAATGTAAGCACCAACTTTTTATATTTGTTTGAATAGAAATAAAATTCATTGTTATAATGTCTATGTTTTGTGAAGAAAGAAGTAATTGACAAGGTATTCATTTTTTGAAAATAGAAGTGCATAGTTCAGCAAATGAATCAGTATAGTTTTACTGTTAAATTTTTGACTTTACAACAGAATTAATATGAAAAGACATTTACTGAACTATTACTATCACCACTGGAGTATTAATATTAACATAAATGGTGAATAAATTATCAATGACAATTTTCCCTGAAATCATTGCTTTTTTGTTATGCTTAACAGGAATCTTGCTGAAAATTTCCCAAAACAAAATAAGATATATTACATTTTATAATATGATATTTTCAAGTGTTACATAACTTGGAAATGAACTTTTGAGTTATAAATATTCACTCAAATACTGACAAAAGTAATTTTCAGAATCAATTTATAATTAACACTATGCATTTCATATACTTGTACACCTATGAAAAATTAGGACATGATGATATATGTGGGTATTTTTAGTATAGTGCAACTACTTTTTTGATGATTTTAATATGTATTTAATATATAATCATATATTATATATATGTAACATATACATAGCTTAACTGTATCA
Source organism: Sciurus carolinensis (assembly GCF_902686445.1). Classification (NCBI taxonomy): domain Eukaryota; kingdom Metazoa; phylum Chordata; class Mammalia; order Rodentia; family Sciuridae; genus Sciurus; species Sciurus carolinensis. The sequence goes on along the minus strand of NW_025920130.1, from coordinate 1,200,749 downwards.
ATCTTCCCTGTCTCCTAGAAAAAATGAATTTTCTATAGAACATGCTGCAAAAAATATGTATACCACATACAATATTGTGTATTTTAGAAAATAAAGACAGCATTTTTTATAATTTTATGCTTCCATATACTAAAACAGAACATAGGCATTGTGATAAAAACATAAAAATATTAATGATAATAAAATTTTAATAAAAAATCATATATACTCATAATCAAATAACTGTAATAAGTCATAGTTGTTTTAATGGATAGATTCCTTTTGCAGTTTGGACAAGTGGAAGGGAAATGATTTAGTTATATTCTGTAAGAGGAACAGCAAGTAGACTTTGGATATATCATAATAGATTTTTCCTAGGCAATAAAAAATGCAAAATTCTTTCCTCATAAAACCTTACTTTGAAATAAGAAAGATTTTACATTTGTTTATCTCCACAGTATTTAGTTTGAGATCACCTGACTACAGTAAAACAAATACTCTTTGAAATATCTGTCTCTGGTTAATAATAATCAGAGAGTCATTTCTAACAAGTGGTTCTTCATTTTATCTGTAGTTCAACCTACTAAAATTTAGGTGTCACTGATTTTTAGAAATTTCACAGTTAAACAACTATTGCAATAAAAATGATTTTTGAACCATAGCATTTCTATTTTAAGAAAGGAATAAATTAAAAATGCCCCTTACCTGCTCATCCTTCCTTTATATAGAAACATGTGCTTTCTAGAAAATAAAATATTTGATATGAGTAGAAATTACTTTTAATAATCTTCAATTTGGGAGGAGGAGAAAAGTATGAAAATATGAATTTTCAATCAAAACCCAACCTGGAATATTTGTATAATATTAATAACTGTTAAGAGACTCAATTCTAACACCTCTAAGTTTAAATCATTTTCACTCTTTTAGCACCCTCTGGTGGAAAGTTTTAAAAATTGTAGCAAATATAAAACAATTAGCACTGTTTTACTCTAATATGTAGCTCATGTGTGTTGATTATTCTATTGTTGGTCCAAAATTTCATTATAATATGTTAAAAGAGTATTTAAAATAGTTAAATTTTAGTGTGATTAGAAGCAAAGTATTATAAATATTTTGTACAAATCACTGGCAATCTATTGTCAGCAAGTTTTTCCAAGGGGTTATTAAGATTCTTCAAATTAAAAAAAAAAAAGAATGCCACAGTTATTCATTAGAATGAAACTATCGGGGAGATCCAAGATGGCAGACTAGAGGGTGACTGCATCTCCTGTCACTCCAGAACCCAGGATTCAGAAGGGGAGGCATTGAGAGAATCGAATTAACATAGAGCCACGGGGTGAGTCTCCTCCACCGGGTGAAGCTCGGCCTAGGGGGCAGGCCAAGACAGGGGCAGCTTCTCAGAGCAGAGCAGGACAGCTAGAGTCTTCCCCAGGCAGCCTTGCTCACTCCGGCAGCAGGCTCCTTCCACGGCCAGCTTCTCAGAGCAGGCCACCCAGTGAAAGCCTTTCTGCACAGAGCCAGCTCCAAGTCCCGGAGGCAGCGGTGAGCTCCAACCCGCAGGCAGCCTCTGGAACCAGGGCAGGGCAGCCAGAGACTTCTCCAAGGAGCCCTGCTCCCTCCGGCAGCAGGTTCCTTCCACGGCCAGTTTCTCAGAGCAGAACAGACCAGTGAGAGCCTTTCCACACAGAGTCAGCTCCAAGCCCTGGAACCATTAGCGGGCTAGGGGCAGCTTTTCGTCAGAAGCACTGCATTATCAAGTTCCTCCAAGGCTTCAGGCTACTGAAGGCTTGGAGGTGATATACTGGAAATCTACAGGGACACTATAAGACAATAGAGGAAATCTTCAATATCTCAGAGTCCCACTGAAATCTGACCAATTTGAGAAAACAAGGGAAGAAAATGTCCCAAACAAACCTAGATACTATATCAATAAAACCCAATGACAGCACAGCAGAAGAAATGTCAGAAAGGGAGTTCAGAATGTACATAATTAAAACAATCAGGGGAAGCCAAATGAGGAGATGAAAGAGCAAATGCAGGCATTGAAGGAGAGATGAAAGAGCAAATGCAGGCATTAAATGATCACACCAATCAACAGTTAAAAGAGCAATACGGGAAGCAAGAGATCATTTCAAATAGAGAGATACTGAAAAAAAAAACAAACAAACAGAAATACTTGAAATGAAGGAAACAATAACCAAGTTAAAAACTCCATAGAAAGCATAACCATAGGATAGAACACCTGGAAGACAGAACCTCAGACATTGAAGACAAATATTTAATCTTGAAAACAAAATTGACCAAACAGAGAAGATGGTAAGAAATCATTGAACAGAATCTATAAGAATTATGGGTATCATGAAAAGGTCAAATTTGAGAATTATTGGGACTGAGGAAGGTTTAGAGAAACAAACCAAAGGAATGAACAATCTATTCAATGAAATAATATCAGAAAATTTCCCAATCTGAAGATGAATGGAAAACCAAATACAAAAGGCTTATAGGACTCCAAATATACAAAATTACAACAGACCCACACAAAGGAACATTATAATGAAAATACCTAACATACAAAATAAGACAGAATTTTAAAGGCCATGAGTGAAAAGAATCAAATTACATTCAGGGGGAAACCAATAAGAATATCAGCAGATTTTTCAATCCAGACCCTAAAATCTAGAAGGACCTGGAACAACATTTACCAAGCCCTGAAAGAAAACACATGCCAACCAAGAATCTTATACTCAGCAAAACTACTTTCAGATTTGATGATGAAATAAGATCCTTCCATGATAAACAAAAGACAAAGGAATTTACAAAAAGAAAGCCAGCATTACAGAACATTCTCAGCAAAATATTCCTTGAGGAAGAGATGAAAAACAATGATGCAAATCAGCAATGGGAGGAACTAGCCTAAAGGAATAGCCAAATAAAGGAGAACCAAATATGTCAAAAACAAAAATGAATCAAATGACTGGAATACAAATCATATCACAATAATAAGCCTGAATGTTAATGGCCTGAATTCATCAATCAAAAGACATAGACTGGCAGATTGGATTAAAAAGAAAAATCCAACAATATGCTGCCTGCATGAGACTCATCTCATAGAAAGAGGTACCCATAGACTAAAGGTGAAAGGATGGGAAAAAACATACCATGCACATGGAGAGAGCCAAAAGCTGGAGTATCCATCCTCATTTCAGATAATGTGGAATTCAAGACCAAAATTAGTCAGAAGGATAAAGAAGGACATTACATACTGCTTAAGGGAAGCATAAATCAGCAAGACAAACAATCATAAATATCTATGCCCTGAACATTGGCTCATCATGTACGTCAACAAATCCTTCTTAATTCCAGAAATCAAATAGACCACAACACAATAATACTAGGCGATTTTAACACACCTCTCTCACCACTGGATAGATCGTCCAAACAAAAATTGAATAAACAAACCATAGATCTCAATAACACAATCAACAATTTAGACTTAACAGACATATATAGAATATACCATCCAACAAAGAATGAATACACTTTCTTCTCAGCAGCACATGGATCCTTCTCTAAAATAAAACATATTTTATGCCACAAAGCTACTGTTAGCAAATACAAGAAGATAGAGACACTACCTTGTATGCTATCAGATCATAATGGATTGAAATTAGAAATAAATGAAAGAATAAAAAACAGTAAACTTCTCAAATACCTGGAGATTAAATAATGCACTATTATATGATGAATGGATAACAGAAGACATCAGGAGGGAAATAAAAAATTCTTAGCAGTAAAGGAGAACAAAGACATTCCATTCTTCCAGGGGCAGTCTCCAACTTCCAGAGGCAGGATGGCTTCATGGCTTCATTTCCTTGAATTGACCTGATTTCCTATTTCTACACTAACTACCTGTCCTTAATTCTGGCTTCAGTATCCCTCCAAAAAATATATTAAACCATATAACTATATTCATTGTATTCATATACATTCTAAGTGTTCTTTTTCTGGTTATTTCTATAATCATAGAAAGATTTTTTGTGTAGTTTAAGTGTTTATCTTTAATTTACTTAAACTTTTATAGTTCTATTTTCAGTAACTTTTTTTTTCTATTTATTTTTTAGGTGGGAAGATCAGGGATTGAACTCAGGAGGGCTTAACCACTTAATCATTGTAAAGATAGAAAAAGCTTGCATCTGTGTAAGTACGAGGCTCTTCCCAACTGCCCTCAACCCCTCATAAAAGCCACAAAGAATTTTTGTCTCATCTCTTATCTTATCTGTAAAGGCCAGGTGGCTGACCCAAAAGCAAACTTTGCTGGCACAAAAAAACTTAAAGATAATAACAACCCTCCTCTTGGATGACAGGGTGACCCAGAACTTAAAATAACTTGCTTGTATACAATTTTATATGTTAACCAATTAAAAAGAACACTGTAAAACTGCTTGCCTTTCATTATAACAACCCTGCTAAACATGGGCTTGGGTCTGTTGAGAACGGGGTGCCATCTATGTAGCCCTCTTGTATAAACAAGCTATTTCATGAACTGGGCCCCAGGAAAAGGGCGGGCAAGCACCGAGGATTCAGCAGCCACAGCGGCAACTTTGAGGGCCAATACAGGTCAAATGGGATCTGCTGGGCCCCAGATTTATCAGGCTGTTCAGAGATATCTATCTGAGGAATGTGCAGCTGTCGGGAGGCCCCATCTTTCAAGGACAGGGGAACCTAGTCCTGACCCCTCTCCCTGATAATTCACTCCTTCCCTCCTCCCTGCTCCCTCCAGGACCGTTCAGTTTTGGTGGGACACCAATAAGATTCAAATAAAGTGGAGGGACCAAACCAAAGGAGGACAAATATTTAACTATCTGAATTTTAACCAATAATGTACAGGTCCTTGAGTATGAATGCTGAAAAAGCTCTTAAATAGAGCACTTTCTTGCCACTCGGGGCTGCTTCCCCCCCGCAGCCATTGTATTGGTCTGAGGGGCTGGTTTTGGTTCAAGCTGGAGCTTGCTTTAATAAAACCTTGTTGTGTGATTTGCATTACTGTGTGTCACTTTGACTCCTGGGGATTAGTTGGAATGGGACCCTAACAGGGCCTCTTAGCATCACCGGGTACCAAGTGTACGGAGGATCAGGCTCAAGCTTGCTAATAAATGACTCTTTGTTGCTTGCATTGATCATGGTCTCTGGTGGTCTTTGTGGGGTCTCGAGTCACTGGGCACAACACCTTGGGGGCTCGCCCAGGATGCCCCAAGCCCACCCAGACACCTGATCATAGAGTCATAAGTGACACCTTCAGCCGGTGAGTAAGGCATTGTCACATTTATTCTGGTCTGGATTGCCTGCAGGGTTCTGGTTCTGGGCTGGCAAAGTCCTGGCAGACGTGCTATAGGATCCCAGCAGGGTCTCCGGAGATGTCCCCTCAACCCATCAGGGTGACTCTTTGTTGCATCTGGGCGACTCTTTGGTCATATCCAGATGACTCTTTGTCACATCTGGCAACTTTCGTGTTACATCTGGGAAGCCTTTGTGTTGCATCTGGGTGACTCTTTGTCACAATCTGAAATTGTTTGTTTTTGTCAACAAAATACCAACTAGCCAATTTTGATTTAGCGTGCTATATGTCTGTCTGTGTATTGTACCCTACGGTCTTACTCTTGTCTCATATTAATTCTTTATTGTGTTAATCCGATCTTAGGCTTAGGGATACTCATTGCAGGTACTTTACAGTCCTTCTCCTTGTTCCTGAGAGATTTGTTTACTCCAATCCCCCTAGACAGAGGGCTCAGCAGCTCCATTCCTCAAAAGTAGTGAGAAATAATGTTTTGTGATTTTCTGCATTCAAACCTAACCTGATTTCTCAACCAGGAAGAAAAAGGGTTAAAAGTCCTAGGTGATCCCCCCACCCCCTACCTGGCCTTGCTGAAACCTGCATTGGAATTCAAACTGCAGCAGTCTCAGCGGGAAGGGGGGGTGACCTGAAGAAAAAAAAAGGTGTCCGTTTTAAACTCCTGGGCTACTACACAGAACTAACTCATTTTCTAGGATTCTTGTTTTGTTTTGTTTTTCTTTAATGCTGTATTTTGAGCCCATAATTTTGATCCTACATACCTAGGTTAATGATTTTTTTTTTCTTTCTGATCAATTCTATTTTTATCCAACTCTAGAGTTATTTTTAAACATCTGTTACATTGCAATGGAGATAAACATTACAAGGCCTTTGCTTTGTGTTAAGTGTATGTGTAATTGTTTAAAGTCATATTGCCTATATGTACCTGACAAAATTGACATAGATAATAAGCACGCATAAATTAAAATTTTAAAAATGGATCCAAATCCTTTTATTCACGTGATTCAAAGGGTTCGATTTAAATTGGGTAAACTAATAAAAGTAAGATGTCTTTGAAAATAACTCGCAAGTCTCTAGGTGGTCAAACTAATAAAATATTGATGTTAAAAAATGTCTAATATCAATTGTTTCTAGGACTTTTCTTCAACAGGAAAGAGATGGCAAATACTGTTCAGGACACTTGTCTGATATCTTGGTTTTTTTCAAAATAAGTAAATTAAATTTAACATGTATGGGACTACTCAAATGTGTTTGTTGGTGACATCTGATTAATTTGCAAAGTTAAAATGCTAATTGTTAAATAACATCAAGTACTTTTAACTCCTTAAATTACATGGGGTAACATACATAAACATTATTGGTGTTTTCATAGGTTGGTAAATTAAAAAGGGTTTAAAATTGCTTTGTGTCATTACTCAAAACAAGGTTATTAAGAGTTATGTTCTAACAGGTAAAACCCCAACCCAGAGGTAAGCATTCCATCTGCTCCCTTACCACTTCCTCCTGCTCCTCCTCCAGTTCTGCAAAGCTCCAAGGAGCTCTTAGATTTGGATTTAGAGTTACCAAATCCCTCTCACTGTGTTTCAGTTAGAGTACTATAAACAACAAATTATTTTATCTTGTTAAATTGGAGTAATTTGTCTAAATTCAAAAATTTCATAAGAGTTGTTTCAGAATGTGGACAAAAAGGGGTCAACAGATAGGAAAGAGAAAATAAAAGGTTCTGGGTATGGAAATATATTTAATAAAAAGGAAAAGGAAATGTTTCTGGGTAAGAAAATGCTTGTGTGATGGAATACATGAGGGTCTATGTAAGTGCTAAGAAAGTTTGTGTGTAAGTAAAGGGCAAGTTTCAACAAGTTTGTGTGTAACTAAGTTGGTTGTATGTATATGAGACAGTTGAAGCTATTTAAGGTTTTTCCTAAGGTGAAATACTAATGTTCTGATATAAGCCAAAGTTTAATCTATATGGTAAAATGACATGGTAAAATGACAAGGATTTCTTAGAAATACTAATTTACTCTTAACTTTGTGTCGAATAAGTTTTATTCTTTAGAAAAATTAGTCTTAAAAATTGGGGTTTATACAATTATGGTTAAACAACTGTTAAGAGTGTTGTACTATGTTACAGAGTCTAAATTTTTCTTTAAAAACTGAATTTAGTAAGATTAAAGTATCAAGGTAACTGTGAAATGGTCACTCTTTGTATATTGAATGTATTTATATTTTCCAGGTATACAAGTTTTTAAAGCAGGAAATTTGTCAAGCTGCTATTCTCCAGAATAAACTTATCTGTAATGGTAATTTTAAACTTAAAGAGTACATTTTATTGGGGATTTATTTCTATCATTTAATGTTATATTATGGGACCTATTATCAGTAAGGTATATGTAAAATTGGTTACTTATTTCACTGAGATAAAAATTTAAATGTAAATGTATTTCTAAGAGTTAGTGACAGCCTGATTTGTTTAAAGGTTCATATCATAGAAGGTGAAAGCATTTCACTACACAAAAGAAAAGTTAAAAGCTCTCTCAGCCTTTCTTTGATTGATTCCTGTTTTGGATATAATGTTAGACTGTGTTAAGTAATGTTCATATGGACTCAGAAATCAATATATGTAAACTTCTTAAAATGATATTTAAGAAAGAGTGTAATGCACAATAGCAAAAATGGGACAACAATGCCTGAGATTGGGGTCTCTGACCTCATGACTAGCATGCCTGGTGCCTGGGAGTGTTCCTGTGTAGGAGCACAAGATGCCTAACTGCTGTGGCTGTAGCCTCCCTGGGGAGGCTCTGTACAGGAGTCCTATCAGCTCTTACATTGATCTCAGTCACACAGCTCTTGGGCAGAAAGAAATTGTTTTGCTAGATAACCAGTGTTTCATCAGCTCCCTTCTCTAGTTCCTGCCCACCTTACAGTAACTTTGGACAGTGGACTTCTTTGAGAGCTACACAGAGTTCCTAACATTGCACTTTGCAGTTTTGGAAAAAAATTATGTACATGTTCTAGTCTCTGTAACTCTCCTGAAAACAAAGAATAATGCTTACATAGTCTTTAACCTAATAATAAGACATGTATAAAGATTGCTAACATAACTCTTTAGATCTTCATTTCCATCAGAGAACAGAGCTCCATCTGATCTCAGCTTAATCTTCAAAATCTATGTTTATAAACCTTTATTTTCTAATATTCCTTTGACCCTCACTGAACTTGAAAATTTGGTCATGTTGGTCATGGCAAAAGGGGCAAAACTTAGCTTTAGGATTAGAACATTTTACTTAAGATTTGTGAAGAGCCCTGCCTTACCTGAGATAAGGCTCTGCCTCACCCTGCTGCATGTTAGAATGGCTCCAAAGTAAGCCAGACTTTAACTCATTTAAAGTTGTGCCCAAAAGTTTGATGTTTGTTGTAAAGATTACTGTGATTTCAAACAGGGTATATAATGTAGAACTCAGTCAAAATTCAAGATAACTATTATACAAGTTAAATATGTTTTTACTTTTGCTAATTTCATTTTGTAAAACTGTTGCCTGTTACTGTTTTGCAGAAGTACCTGCTTCAAGAACATACAACCTTGTGATAATAGGCCATCACCTTCAAAACAGATAGTATGTGTTAGTACTTTAATAAAAGGGTAAATGACTGTAAAGTTATAAACATTGAAGCTAAAGCCCAGTACTCTTACTTTATGACTGGTGAGACTGACTTGCTGGATGGTTAAGATCAAACTTAGAGATTGGGATTAAATACAGAGGCCAAGAAAAGCCAGTATTCGGATCTTGCCCTCAGTCAGCCTGAATCCAGGGAACAAGAGAACTTCTCTAAGGAACTTTGCAACTCTGGGTCACGCAACCTCCTGACCAAGGAGATTGATGAGGCCAATAGAGGAAAAGCCACTCAGTGCACCTACTGCAGAGGAGGGTCATGGAAAAAGGGAGACACCCCTAATGCTTTCAAGGAAAGCCACCTCATCGAGAAGACCCTGCCTAACCAATGGCACTAATGGAGCTAAGAAGCTGGTCTTAAGTTCTCTATGAGTGACCCCTGTGGAAACTCAGCTGACTCTTTAACAGACAGGAACAGGTCACTTTGACCAGCTTGATCTTAAACACCTAGCAAAACAGTTAAAACCAAAATACAGCCATTCTTGGGCATTTAAAATAAATAATAGTTAAAAGTAACTTAAGATGTACACTTGTGTTAGCGCACTAAAATTAAGAGTGGAAGATAAAAAAAAGAAAGATTCTTAGGCAAATGTGCCTGATAACTATCAAGGGAAACTGCCAGAGTCAGAAGATTTTAGTCAGTTTAAGGTCTACAGTCATAGGTAGGCTTAATCTATGTTTGCTAGTATGATTATCTAGCCCTAAGTAACAGAAATATAGAGATCTCTATTTAACACAGGCTATACCAATAAAGGGATAATGTACAAAAATCAGATGACATTAAGTAGCTTAACTATATTTTCTGGGGACCTCAATGACATTAAGAGTTAAATATTGTGTTTACATTCCTGATAACCTGGACAATGTTAAAGTCCCCAAATAAAGACCTTTTCCCCTCCAGTCTTTGCTAGGCCTTGTTAGGGGAACAACTTCTCAGTTCTTCCACCCACTGGTGAGGAATTATTGACTTCTGTCTTCTTTATGATATTCATTGGTGTCGGGGTTTCCGGGACCCCCAGCCTTGGGCATGGTCAAGATGGCGCCTGACGCTGAGCCAAAAGTGGCCAGCTATACAGTAAACAACCAGCAAATTCCAATGATTGGCTAGTTAACGATGTGATTAGAGCATGCCCCCCTCGTGTACCTATCCTATGCTTGCAGCTGTCCGCGTTTACCTCGTGTACTCTCCCCTGATTGGTTGAAGTGTATATAAGCCTGGTGGGTGGGAGAGTAGGGGCGGCGGAGGCTGAAGCTGAGCTGGAAGCTGGAAGTGCGCGGAAGCTGGGAGTAAGAAGAAGCTGAGAGAAGAGAAGCTGGGAGTGCGCGGAAGCTGGGAGTAAGAGAAGTGTAGGAGAGGGACTGTGTATAACAAACTTCCAAAGCTTCAGACGTTTGTCGTGTCTCTCTCTGCGGGCAGAGGGAGCGCGATAACTGGTGCCAAGACCCGGGAAGATGAAGGCCTTATAAAGAAAACAAGGTAAGATACCTAAAAAATCTTTTTTATATACAAGTTAAAACCGGTTATAAAAAAGTTAAAGGGTGTCAGGATGTGCCATCAGCGGTCCTGGGGACACGCAGAATGCGGTCCGGTTGAAAGGTATCGGGATGCGCCATCAGCGGTCCTGACGCGTGGAACGCGGGTTAAAGGGTATCAGGATACGCCATCAGCGGTCCTGGGGACACTCGGAATGCGGTCCGGTTAAAAGGTATCGGGATACACCATCAGCGGTCCTGACGCGTGGAACGCGAGTTAAAAGGTATCGGGATACGCCATCAGCGGTCCTGACGCATGGAACGCGGTCAAATTAAAGTGAAAGTAGAAACACGTTTGAAGCGGTCCAATTAGGGTGTAGGTAGTACGTGAAAAGCCGCTATAAAAATTCTAATGCACACTTGATAGTTTTCCTTTCAGTAATCTCGTTGCTCCTGGCAGCTAGGCCACTGTTTGTTATTGTAACTGCCATAACTAAAGCTATTCAAATTAGTAACAATGGGGTCTGAAACGTCTAAATTCAGAATGCAGCAACCCCTCAGGGAGCTATTAAAAAACCATGGAACGCCATTAAAGGAAAAAAAAAGCTAAAGTATTTCTTGATACTGTGGAAAGGATTTCCCCTTGGTTTTTGGATGAGGGCCTTTTGAATACTCTACAGTGGGAACAGCTGGGGAAGGACCTTCGTATAGCGGATAGGCAAAACCCTTTGCCAGTAGGCACTATGGCTATTTGGTCTCTTATTAAATCCTGTCTGCAAGATAAAAACAAAAAACCTTCACTCACCGAGCCTTTAGCTGAAGGAAGACAGGTTTTGGAAGAAATAAAAGAGGAACGTTCATATCTTTCTCAAAATTCAGAAAAAGGAACTAATTCAGATGAGGAACTATCGGAAGGGGAATTATCGGGAGAGGAACTGGAAAAAAGAGTACAAAGATTAAGACTAGAAAAAAAGTCCCCTCTAGTGCCCGTGTTGCCTAGTGCACCTCCCATAAATAGGGAACCCCCTCATGAAGCGTCCGGTTTTGGATTATGCTCAGAATGGAGTCATCTTGGATCTGTAGCGTATCCTGTTTTTGAGGATGCTCAAAATCAAAGATTCCACCAACCCTTAGACTTTAAAATTGTGAAACAGTTAAAAGAAGCAGTTAGCACATATGGTCCTCAGTCAGCTTTTACTATAGCCTTAGTAGATACCTTGACATCATTAAACTTAGTTCCCCAGGACTGGACTAATCTTGCTAGGGCCACTCTGTCTGGGGGACAGTACCTTATGTGGAAAACATCATGGCAAGAAATATCTACGGATACCGCCCGCCGAAATGCAGCAGCGGGGAATCCCCAAGTCGATAGGGACATGCTTATGGGCGTAGGTCCTTATGAAACCCTTCAGGCACAGCTTAATTATCATCCAGCAGTCTATGCGCAAATTGCCGTGGCTGCAACCAAGGCCTGGAAAACATTACAAGGAGCAGGAGATTTGCAGGGCCAGTTGTCAAAGGTAACTCAAGGGAATAGTGAGCCCTATGCGGATTTTGTCGATAGGTGAATTCAAACAGCATCACGCATCTTCGGCGATGCAGAGCAAGCCATGCCCCTAGTAAAACAGTTGGCTTACGAACAAGCTAACAGGTGGTGTAGGGAGGCCATAAGACCATGGAGAAACAAAGACTTGTCTGCCTACTTAAAAGTGTGTAGAGATGTAAATGATACTTTGGCGCAGAGCAGTGCCTTTGTAGCAGCCATAGACAGACAAACCACCTTGTTGTCTGCCGCACTTGCACAAGCCCAGGGGAGGTTCCCTTCAAGAACTAATAAAGAGTCTTTAGGATCATGTTTTGTGTGTGGACAGAAGGGACATCTAAAAGCCACTTGTCCAAACAAAAGGCCACCCTTTGCCCGGGGTGGGAACATCTATACAAAGAATAACCTGGGAACCGGACCTGGGCTATGTCCAAGATGCAGAAGAGGAAGTCATTGGAATAGTGCCTGTCAGCCTATTAGAGATAGGGAGGATAATTTCCTAGGGTTGAATCCTAAACTTCAAAAAAACGGGAGACAGGGCCCTCCCCGGGGCCCGCAACAAATATACGGGGTAATTCAACAAGTTCCCCGATGGTGGTATCCTCCCACAGAGAAGGGGAGCGCAGAGCCACCTCAGGAAGTGCCAGATTGGACATCTGTGCCACCTCCAGACTCATACTAACCCCAGATATGGGGGTGCAGATGATTGATACTGATTGGCATGAAAAAATCCCACAGAACAGTGTAGGACTATTACTAGGTAGAGGTTCCTCAACACTAAAAGGACTTATAGTACACCCAGGGTTTATTGATCCTGATTTCACTGGACAAATAAAAGCCTTGGTCTCTTCACCAAAAGGAATTACGGTCATCTCTCCAGGGGATCGCATTGCACAAATGCTTATATTGCCCAGTCGACATTCTTTGTGGCCCAGTAAAAATACAAATAAAAGACAAGGAGGTTTTGGATCAACAGGAACCACTTTAATAAACCTTACTATGGATATGGGACAGAGGCCCCTCCTAAAATTAAAAGTGGGAAATATGGAATTTACAGGTTTATTAGATACAGGAGCAGACAAAAGTATTATTAGCGCAATGGTCTGGCCAAAGCACTGACCATTGATCACAGCAGCTCAGAGCTTGAGAGGCTTAGGAGTAGCAGAAAGCCCCAATCAAAGTGCTTCCTCATTATCGTGGAAAGATACAGAAGGACACACAGGAATATTTCAGCCATATGTCTGTAATGTTCCTATTAGCCTATGGGGACGAGACGTCCTGCAGCAAATGGATATGAAGCTCACCACTGATCAGACTTACCAAGGGACTCCTGTAAGAAATATGTTACAAAATATGAACTATGATGATAAAAAAGGATTAGGAAGACATAGTCAAGGATCTGCCCAACCACTGCCTTTACTTCCACCAAAAAATGATTCTCATGGATTGGGTTTTTCCTCGGGGCCACTGATAAACCATCAATCCCTATAATATGGAAAGATGATAAGCCTCGCTGGATTCCACAGTGGCCCCTAACAAAAGAGAAGCTAGAGGCAGCTCATAAGTTAGTACAAGAGCAGGTACAAGCAGGTCACTTACAACATTCTACTTCTCCTTGGAATACTCCAATATTCTTAACAAAGAAAAAATCAGGAAAATGGAGGTTATTACATGATTTAAGAGCCATAAATGAACAAATGTACCCTATGGGACCCATCCAATGTGGACTCCCTCTTGTCACTGCACTACCAAAAAATTGGCCTACTATTATTCTGGATTTAAAAGATTGCTTTTTCTCTATACCCTTACACAAAAATGATTGTTGGAGATTTGCTTTTACTTTGCCCTCTCTTAATCACACTCAGCCTGACCAGAGATTCGAATGGACCGTGTTGCCTCAAGGTATGGCTAACAGTCCTACTATATGTCAAATATATGTAGATAAAGCGTTAACAACTACTAGACAAAAGTTTAAGAGATTGTTGATTTATCATTATATGGATGACATACTTATTTGCCACCCAGAAAAAGAAGTTTTGTTAGAAGCATTACAATTTATAACTCAAGCATTAGAAAAGAGAGGACTAACGATAGCCCCTGAAAAATTACAATTAGAGGAGATCCAAGAATATCTGGGTACAAGGCTCACTGCTACTACAGTCAGACCAACAAGGTTGACCATCAGGACAGATCAATTGAATACCTTGAACGATTTTCAGAAACTCTTAGGTGACATTAACTGGATCAGATCCTATTTAAAATTATCCACAGGGGAATTAAAACCTTTATTCGATATATTAAAAGGTAATCCTGACTTGAATTCCCCTAGGAAACTTACTCCTGAAGCACGGATATCCTTACAACTAGTAGAGAATAGACTTCAGCAGTGTTACGTTGATCGTTGTGATCCTACTCAACCATTAAGTTTAATCATAATCTCAGAGAAACATACCCCTTTTGGCATAGTTTGGCAAGGAGGACCTCTGCAAAGTATAAATCTCCCTAGCTCTCCGGCTAAAACATTGCAATCATATCCCCAGGCTATTGCTCAGGTAATATTCAAGGGAATAGAATCTTGCATTACTGTTTTTGGAATCCATCCGTCTATTATTATAACTCCTTATTCCACTCAGCAAATTAAATGGCTAATTAATAATGATGATGATTGGTCAGTATTATATTGTTCCACTTCAGCTCAGTTCGATAACCATTATCCCCAACATCCCTGGATTCAATTCTGTAAAAATACTCCCATAGTTTTTCCAAAAGTGACTAGTGTCCAGCCTCTTAAAGACTGTGTAACCATTTTTACTGATGGCTCCAAAAATGGAGTAGGTGCAGTACTTATCAGTAAACAACTTCACACCATAATAGTTCCACCCAACTCCGCACAGGTTACTGAACTTGCAGCTGTAATAGTAGCCTTTAAATTAGCAGATAATCAGCCATTCAATCTTCTATCCGATAGCTTATATATCGTTAACGCTTTACAGGTTCTTGAAACGGTACCCCATATTTCTTCCATGTCCACGGTAGCTTCTTATTTTACTACGCTACAAAACCTTATCCTACAGCGTAAACATCTATTCTATGTAGGACATATTAGAGCTCATTCTAATTTACCAGGACCTTTGGCCAATGCTAATGACTTGGTAGATATGGCCACCAAATCAATTTTTGTTTTTTCCATAGAGGAACAGGCAAAACTCTTTCATGAAAAATTTCATGTAAATTCCACTACTTTGAGCAGAAAATTTCCTATATCTAAATGTATGGCTCGACAAATAGTAAAAAATTGTCAACATTGTGCTCCTTTAATCCCAGTACAATCCTTTGGAGTTAACCCCAGGGGACTGCTGCCTGGTCATATTTGGCAGATGGATGTAACCCATATTTCTGAATTTGGTACTGTTAAGTATGTACATGTGTCAGTAGACACTGCTTCAAGGGTCATTATGGCTTCCGCTCATTCTGGAGAAAAGGTAAAAGATGTCATTCAACACTGCCTACAAGCATTTGCTGGCTGGGGCATACCTAAAGCTATTAAAACAGATAAGTTCCTGCTTATACTTCCAAAAGCTTCCGGTTGTTTTTACAAACATTTAACATCCAATCAGTCACTGGCATCCCCTATAATCCTCAGGGACAGGGCATTGTGGAAAGAGCACATCTTACTTTAAAAAATTGTCTAAATAAACAAAAAGGGGGAATAGGAGCCTCCTACAAGTCTCCTAAAGATAAACTTAATTTAGTTCTTTCATTCTAAATTTCTTAACTCTGGATAGGGATGGCTATTCTGCAGCTGATCGACATTATAATCCCCATAATACTCCTCAAGTATGGGCAAAATGGAAAGATATCCTGACAGGTTGTTGGAAAGGACCGGATCCAGTCCTTCGTTGGGTCTGAGGGTCTGTTTGTATTTTCCCACAGGATCAACAGACTCCAGTCTGGATTCCAGAAAGGCTAATCAGAGTTTTACAGCATGCAAGTGATGCTGCTCCTCCTCGCAATGGCGAGTCTGAGCCTTCCTCCAATAACAAAAACTTAGACGGAAAGGCAAACCCGGAACCTATGGGCCATTGTTAGCCTGGCCATATTTTTCATTTCTAACTAACACATTTTTTATCCTTCCTTTTCTTGTTTTCACCAATTCCTCTAAAAGCCTGTCAATTCTACTGATGATTTTTCAGGTCGTGCTGTTTTTGGTGACAAGGATATCTCTAGCCTTTCTTTGCTTTAACAGAAGGAATTTCTGCACTTTGCCGTTGGAATCATACTACAAATCAGACCCAGAGTAGAGCAACTCGTTCTGCTGACCCTAGCTGTAATATTGCTTTTCCTCCTACGTCAGCTTGTGTATTTCCTCCCTTTTTATGTTTCTACCAACTAGCATTTCTAATAACACCTCTTAACTGTTCACTAACCGTGTGCTATCTCTCACAATGCTGGAATGGTTCTTTTGCCACCCGTGCAATTTGCACATTTCTATCTTCCTACCAGTCCTAGTTTCTGTTGCAGATGTAGAATTGCCAGTGCTATTGTCGAGAAGCAGGAGAGGCTTTGACATTGCAACAGCCATGATCAATGCCATCACAGTCCTTGCAGTAGCAGCATTGACACAACCATAACAACGATCATTTGGCCGAGAATGCAGCTGCAGCCTTGCAGACCATAGAGACTCTATCAGAGAGTGGACTCACTATAAGAACAAGTGGATACCTTGCAAGAACTTTTGGGACTGGGATGCGTTTATTCCTTGAGAGCTGTTTTATGTTGCCCGTATTGTAACTCTACTGGGATGTATATTGTTTCTGTAATTAATATGTCTATATGGTTTTTCTTCTGTTTATAGATTTGTCAAACAGCGGGCAGGCTTAGGAGCTATGGTGGTACTCCTCTGCCTTGGCCTCCTTCTCTTCATTCGTTTTGGCATGCATCTACGAGCTAGCCAATAGAGAGATCAAATTATCTTTCATCAGGCCATGACCGCCCTAAAGGCCGACAGCCCCGCATTAGTATGGCTCTTGATGCTGGACCGGTAGTCAAAGACGGGTAATGAAGGAGTTGGCTGTGTACCAATCTAAGACAGGAGCTGCAGCATGCTCTGCAGGCTCTGATGACGGGTAAGGACATATGCTGACCACTCAGCCTAAGACAGACACGGTCCCGAGCCTTAGTTTAATAGTAAAGAAGGGGGATATGTCGGGGTTTCCGGGACCCCCAGCCTTGGGCATGGTCAAGATGGCGCCTGACGCTGAGCCAAAAGTGGCCAGCTATACAGTAAACAACCAGCAAATTCCAATGATTGGCTAGTTAACGATGTGATTAGAGCATGCCCCCCTCGTGTACCTATCCTATGCTTGCAGCTGTCCGCGTTTACCTTGTGTACTCTCCCCTAATTGGTTGAAGTGTATATAAGCCTGGTGGGTGGGAGAGTAGGGGTGGCGGAGGCTGAAGTTGAGCTGGAAGCTGGGAGTGCGCGGAAGCTGGGAGTAAGAAGAAGCTGAGAGAAGAGAAGCTGGAAGTGCGCGGAAGCTGGGAGTAAGAAGAAGCTGAGAGAAGAGAAGCTGGGAGTGCGCGGAAGCTGGGAGTAAGAGAAGTGTAGGAGAGGGACTGTGCATAATAAACTTCCAAAGCTTCAGACGTTTGTCGTGTCTCTCTCTGCGGGCAGAGGGAGCGCGATACATTGGCATGTTCCAGATTCTGCAACATGTATAGGGTATCAATCTCATTTTAGTACTCATGTCTTTTTGTTCTTCTCTCATAGAAGCACCCACCCCCAAATGACTTTACAACCTGCTCTTCTCCAACCAGACTTCTACCTTGGACCCCTTGATTGACCTGATTTTTAAAAAGGGAACTCCAAACTGCTTGCCCCACGCTGCCCCCTTTCAGCTTCGAAGCAGCCAGAACAATCGACACCCCTTTTCTTTTCCTTACAGCAGTTAGGAGTTCCTAAAGCAAAAGCGGGGGATGAAGCCAGAATTAAGAACAGGTAGTTAGTGTAGAAATAGGGGATCAGGTCAAATTGAGGAAATGGAGGCCATAAAGCCATCTGCCTCTGGAAGTTGGAGACTGTCCCTGGAAGAATGGAATGTCACCAAATTTACCTGCCTTTAAAGACTGAAAACAAGGAGGTCTATGTGCAGCCCTGGGAGAAGAATGTTGGTTTTATGCTAATCATTCTGGAGTAGTGAGGGAATCCATGGCTAAGATCAGAGAGGGTCTCACCAAGAGAAAGTGAGAGAGGGAGGCCCAAGAAAATTGATATGAAGCATGGTTCAATAGGTCCCCTTGGCTTGCTACCCTAATCTCTACCCTAGTAGGCCCCTTAGTTCTGCTTTTGCTTATTTTAACTTTTGGCCCCTGCATTTGAAATAAGTTAATTGCCTTTGTTAAAGATAGAATAAATACGGTACAGCTAATGGTGCTAAAGGCCCAATATCAGCCCATTAAGCAGCAAGAATTAAAACAATAGAGACCCAAGATTGGTTCTCTAAATGTT
Organism: Sciurus carolinensis; assembly: GCF_902686445.1. Classification (NCBI taxonomy): domain Eukaryota; kingdom Metazoa; phylum Chordata; class Mammalia; order Rodentia; family Sciuridae; genus Sciurus; species Sciurus carolinensis. Next base: position 1,182,225 of record NW_025920130.1, on the reverse strand, counting down.
CTTGGATAGGGGGGAATGAAAAGATAGAAAAAGCTTGCACCTGTGTAAATACGTGGCTCTTTCCAAACTGTCCTCATCCCCTCATAAAGGCCGCAAAGAATTTTCGTCTCATCTCTTATCTTATCTGTAAAGGCCAGGTGGCTGACCCAAAAGCAAACTTTGCTGGCACAAAAAGCAAACTTAAAGATAATGACAACCCTCCTCTCGGAGGTCAGGGTGATGCAGAACTTAAAATAACTTGCTTTGTATACAATTTTATATGTTAACCAATTAAAAAGAACACTGTAAAACTGTTTGCCTTTCATTATAAAACCCTGCAAAACAAGGGCTTGGGACCTCTTATCATCACTGGTTACCGAGTGCGTGGAGGACCAGGCTCGAGCTTGCTAATAAATGACTCTTTGTTGCTTGCACTGATCATGGTCTCTGGTGGTCTTTGTGGGGTCTCCAGCCGCTGGGCACAGCACCATATCCCCACCCTTCCTTTTTTTTTAATTTGAAACAAGGTCTAGCCAAGTTGCTGAGACTGGCTGGTTCATCTTTATTTAATTTCAAAGTATTGTATTGTTATGTATGAAACTAAGCTCAAACTTGAGTTTGTGGACTATTTAAAACATGTATAAGATAGTACAAAAACATAAGCATATCCCTCTGAGGTTAAACTTGTACTACAATATATTATCATAATTAATAATATTGTTTAAATATTATGTGTACAACTTCTTATCAACTGAATTATCATCTTGAATATACCCTATAATGTGTCTTTAAAATAATATCAGAGTATCAAAATCATTGGATAAATGCCAACTTATTTGATATGTTCTGTGAAAGAATGTATCTGCCTCTCAGATAAGCAGTATTTGCAATAATGGGAAAGATAAAAAAAAAGTGCTAAGCACTCATCCCAACACATATGCAAAACAGTTGATTTAGCTTCTGGAATAAAAAAAAAAAAGGTTGTCAGGAAAAAGAACCAGTCCATCTCTTCCTACACTTAATGTGGAGTTTTATCCCAAACCCTCCGATAGATGAATCTAAACAATTCTAAGTACTTCTGTCCTAGAGTTTTATTTCTTTACTTTTATAAATTTTATCTGTAAGGTTATAGTATTTAAATCAATCTATACTTAAAACAATTAATTCTTCCTTGTAAGCTTTGTGATTTCAAACAGAAATCATCTTCAATTTATGTTGCTATTGCAAATGAGTGACAAACTTAGACAAATATTTAAGAATTAGTAGCATAGTAAAAGATGTTCTGTTTCAAAGTCGGGTTCAGTCATTTGGTGTGTGATATCCACTGCCTCATCATTAGTTAGATCAAACACACACACACACACACACACACACACACACACACACACACACACCTGCCTAAAAATCTGTAGATTTTACAAACTATAAGAAAATATATCTATAATATAGCTAATTAAAATTCTGAATATCTGGGTGCAATATGGGGACCAAATTGGATTTGAAAATTTAAGCAAGACTTCATGTTGAAGTGATCATTATGCTGACACTTCCAGAAAAATGAGTTATAAATGGTGTGATTGTGCATGTGTGAATACACATGTGTGTTTATGATTTCAGGAGAGTGGGAGCGCTCATTGTGAGAAGACAAGATGTGTATTGGAGTATGTGAGTCTGGAGTTTCAGTCTGCACTCATCTACATTTGGAAAGGAAACCTGCATAAGTCTATGAATTGTGCTTTGAAGATCAGTGCTTCTAATATATTCTATTTCCTCAGAATATCAGGGTCAAGTGTATATAGCCGCAGTTTCCTCTTCATACTCAACCTAGAGGAAATAAAGGAAAGCACACATAATAAATCAAGCCATGAAATCTTTCAGGTAAACTTTGAAAAACTAGAGAAAAACAGAAGATATTTTAATAATGGAATTTTTTCTATTCCCAAATCAACTTAGAAGATTTGAATGCAGTGGGTAGGTATTTATCTTATAAAATAACACAAAATGGCCAAAAAATCCCTGGAAAAACAATTGTTTACATAATTTGATTTGATCAGATGAAAGCTTGAAATGGAAAATGTCAAGGTATAATAAACAAAGGGAATGAGACTTTTATATTTAACTGTTGCATCATTATTTCTATTGAGGTCTATTTCTTGTTTACTTATGATACAGAAATTAGTAGCTATAGTCAAGGATAAGTGTGAGTGGGAAATCATACAACAGAGAAACCATGCTGAGCTACAGGGTTAATAGATATTCTGGCAAGTGACATGAGTTTCTCCACAATTTCTGCCAGAGAGGAGGGAAGAGTGGAATGCTGAATTGACTGTACATGGAGATGGACAGTGGCTCTGAGATTCTTGTAACTCTTCAGCATGTACAAATCTCTTATTTCTCTCAATGAGTCACTGTGTACCCTGAGACAATTCAAAGTTTAGAATTCTTATCTAGCTGGGATTGCTTCTGATTTAGTAAGTCAAAACTGGTGTGAAGAAAGATCAGCTTCCTCTGTATTAACACTGAGCCTCCTCTGTGTTGCTACCCCATCCACAAACAGGTACCTTCCACTGCTTTCTGACTCCTGCAAGTCTGGGTCAGTTATAATACAGAGCAGTAGTTTGGTAAGGAAGTTAGGACTTCATTAGCAGTGATATAATCTGGCCTTCCTCAAGCATTGGCAGATACTTAAAGATGACCTTTTAATTTGGTGAGCAAATTGTGAATTATTTCAAGGTCCTCTATGGTAACGTTCTACTGTACATTCTGTGATTTGGGAAAATGTGACCTTGCACTGTCTACTTCAGATTTTTCCACTTACAGTTCTTTCAAAGAGGTTTTTACAAAGAGATCCCTTCCAGACTCAAGGAGATTTTGAAGCAAAAGAACTTTTATATGGTGGTTCCAAACCTACTATTTTGTTTTTAAGGCATATCTCATTAATGGGCAAAACTTGGTCATCTTCTGACCTGAAAGAATATAAGGATCCTGAATCTCCATGAACTCTACATCCCTTGCTCTCTCAGAGACCTACCTTACAGTCTTCAATTATTGGCTTTTCTAGGTTTGGGTCCTAAGTCCGGGCATCTCCTCAGACTTAAGAGACACAGGCTAAGTCTGAGTGGAATCCTTAATGCCTCTGTCACTGAAAACAAGAAGAAATTACATATTTCTCTCCTCCCCACGAAGATTAAGGAAATAACACAGAATTCTAATATTTTCCAAAGAAATTATTTTTTCCTTCATGATAGCACCAAATTTACTTATACCTTGAAGGTTTGTGATAACTCTGGGTCTCCAAACACTTTTATTCACTATTTTAGACAACTTGAGTAGATTAGTTGCCATATCATTTTGTGTGAGGATAAACTTACTAAAATATTGATCTATTGTGGTCTTCTGATGCCTCAATTAAAAGCAGTTGAAACAATCTCCATTTTAACAGTGTATTACAATGTTAAAATGAAATAATAATATATCATCTTAGCACTTTAAATCAATATTCCGTACCTGAACTCCAAGGAATAATACCAATTCAATTTTATTTTCATCCTTTCATCAATTAAATACTTCATTGTGATATCCATTATGTCTTTTAAATTTTAGGATATGGGGTTGAAAAAAAATCTGTATCAGAAACAAGGGTGATCTAATTATACAAAATACAATGTGAACAAAAAAGATTGAAAATCCAAACAATTCTGGGAGGCAAAAATAAAATGAAAGAAAGGGCTGAGAATTAGGTGTCTAGACAGTTATGCCCTGATTTGCTTGATTTTCAAGGTCATGTGGAGAAGTGCATTATAGTTTGAATGGAAACTTAAAGTCAGGTGTGCTTTTCTTGAATCATTATTTGGGGTCCCTCAAGAAACTCTTCCTCATAGTCTACAGGGGAGCACTGGGTTATCGTAACAATGATGCATAGTGACAGGCAGATACTTTGATGATTCAAATGAGTGAGCCTTCAACTCCAGTGAGGACTTCGAAGAAGCTGGTGTGCAGAATTAGTAAACTGGTTTCAGGAGAAAGGTATCACTACAGCAATGAATTCCCACGTTTCCCAACAGGTCAAGTAAAATTGGTCTATTTCATTAAAAGTCAATCTAGAAATAGAATAGGTGAGATGATACATAACAAAAACTATGGAAATTAGATGATGTATCCTAACCCTATTCTCCCCATTGCCACAGATCACATAACCTTTCTCCTCTATAGACAAATGCTTTCTCAGAAACAGGTGAAATAGGAAAAAATCTACAATATCCAATTTTTATATCAAACAGAAGCACTACAAAATTCTATTTTGGTTTAATGCAGTTGAGATTTTATTCAATGGAAAGTTTAAAATTTGTTTCAGTATGTGTTCAAGCAAGCACAAACATAAACATATAAGAATATACAAAGAGGAAGACTCATGGAAGAACATGTCAGTAATAAACTACTTATAGTTTGACTGAAGAGTAATGAAATGTAAGCTATTACACCATAGTGAAGTAATAAAACATTTGGCAGCCTATCATTCAGATTATTAATAATACCAAATTATCATAAAGAGCTAAAGAAAATATATATTCATCATAGCTGAATGACAAAAATGGCTACTTTCAACAAATGACAAAAAGTGAATAAAGGACTGCAAACCCCCAGTTCTGTAATATAAGTAGGATACTCAACAACCATGCAGTTTCCTCAAGGTAATATACACAGCACTGAAAGTGAAAAGCTACAAAAGGAGAGGAAAAGCAGATTTAATGGGTAGCAACAGACAAGTTTAGGAGTGTTAAAGGATACTCCAGAAACCAACAGGAACTTGAGGGATACTGCAACAGCCTGTAATATGACTAAGGGAAACTAGGTGATTTCTCTTGATTCAAAAATAAGTTAAATTTAGTTATTTAAATAACAGTGTATATTTTGGGATTATAATATTTTTTGCTCACAGAGTTTTCACTGCTAATCAGTGTGTTATTAAAAAGATCAAAACACAGGCATTTGTTTGAACAATCTAATTATATCACTCTTGTCTAACCAATTTAAAAGCATTTTGTGAAGAGTTGTTCAAATTTGGAGAGAAGAAAACACATTAAAATAGTCTTATTTTTTTAAAAAAGATACAAAAATATATAGATATAGAGTCTTAAGATAAATTTTTAATATGAAAATTGATTTATTTGAAATTATTTCTAAAATGATACAGAATATTTTATCTGTTATGGCGAAGTAGTATTTATGGATAAATAATGTCATTTAAAATAACCGAAGAGCTATAATTTTAAAATACCATTAACAAGAGAGTTTCAACAAGATTTTGTGATTATCTAAACTCATTTTAAATAGGTTCTTTGAAGACATTTCACAAACCAGTAATTGGTTCTTTTTATTGTAAATGCACAAACTTTTCTAAATTTAGTGAGCATAACCATATATGGTTTTATAATTTATGAGTCAAGATTTTATAGATTTCCACCAGTATTTTTGTAACAAAGAGATATTTTACATATTTCAGTGAGATGTGTTAAATGTTATTTTAATGGGCTTAAGAAGATTAATTTTATAAATCCATAAGGGGCAATACCAATGTTAAAATAATTGATTACTTTAGATTTCTTGTTTAAATGAGTTCAATAACTTGAAAAAAATCAAACGTACATTAAGGAATTCTGCTTATAAAATATTATAATATTGCATGTGCTGCCATCTGCTGAACAAAAACTATCATAGACATAGCATACCAAAGCAATATATTCTTTGATAAGAGAATGCTGTGTCCTAGCATTGGGTGTAACCACAGGACACTGAGAGAACAAAAAAAAAAGGTAAACTGTAAATGGATTGAAAGGGGATCAGTGAAGTGGAGGGAGGTGAAGAAGGAAGAGGGAAAGTGTTGGGGACCGAACTAATTGTGTTCCATGCTTTTGTGATTATGTCAGAGTGCAAAGTATATCCTGGTGTATAACTAAAAAGAATTTTAAAAATAAAGGCATTAATTCACCCTTTTCAAAGGAAAAATGAATTCTAAATTAACTTTAACCTCTATAAATTCAGTAAGTCAGCCATCAAGAGACAAAACAATATTTTTTAAATGTTTCACTTATTTCAATGAAAATTACATCAATTCATTCATAAATATTGACTATGAAATCAGTATCAGTTTCTAATAACCTTCAACAAATTGTACTGGATTTTCTTAAGAATTAAAGTACACTCACTTTTTCATATCACTAGATAAGCAGATAGGTGTATGTTATGGTTTAGATACGAGGTGTCCCCCCAAAACTCCTGTGTGCATTTAAGAGATTAAATAATTAATTATGAGAGCTATGCAAATGAATCAGTGGATTAATTCATTGATAGAGTGACAATATGAATGGACTACTGGCTGGTAACTGTAGGTAAGTGGGGACTTGCTGGAGAACATATGAGATAAATCCCATAATATATAATAACCTTGGGCCCAGAGAAATGGAGTCAGGTGAGACCTCTAAAACTATGAGTCAAAAAAACTTTTCCTCCTCTAAGTTGTTCTTATCAGTCACAGAGACAAAAAGCAGCCTAACATAGTGTCTTAAGAGCATCCCTGATGTCACTAATTTATTTTTCTTTTGAGAAACTGTCGGGGGCCGCGGACCCCACTTCGGCCTGAAGGCTGAAAAGACTGTACCCTGGCACTAAGCCGGGGCAACATAGACTGCAACATCAAGGACTGGCATGAAGCCGGGGCAACCTGGTTTGCAACATATGGCTGACGCTGCCGAAAGAACTGGCCCCGGCACTAAGCCAGCAGCTGATAAAGTGGCCCCGGCATTGAGCCAGGGCCAGAAGGAACTGCTTTGATTGGACAAAAGTGACTCGTGCTTGCACACGCCCTTTAGTTGCTCTGATTGTATTATATTGTAATCTTGCTCTCCCCGCATATTCTGTAACCTGATTGGCTTATAATTCATATAAATATGACCGTGACTTTCTAGTAGAAGAAGAAAGAGAAACCATGGTTATCTAATAATAAGGTCCTGATTAAACTGCTGAAGGAAGTTTCCTGTGTCGTGCTTTCTTGCGGGCAAGGGACGCGACAAGTGGTGCCGAAACCCGGGAATTCAGAACCTTCAGCGGTCAGGGGGTGCACCGGTAAGCCCCACAGGTAAGTGGGGTCCACATATAGTGGGACGCTCCTCTGTAGACATAGAGAGAGCGGGGATTAATCCCACAGGTAAGTGGGACGCTCCATAGAGAGAGCGGGGATTGACGCTCCTCTGTAGACAAAGAGAGAGCGGGGATTTACTTTACATAATTTTACTTTCGCTTTCATTCTGCTGGCTCTGAACACTGCTTTTGTTATGGGCAATTCTCCATTTAGTTCGTTAGTACAGCCTTTGGATTTAGTACAGCCTTTAGATATTTTGTTGCGCTCTAAAGAGCTCAAGGTCAAACACAGTACTTTACTAACATTCATAGAAAGAATTGATAAAGCGGCTCCATGGTTTGCTGTCTCTGGGAGCTTGACTCCTGCTAGTTGGGATAAGTTGGGAAGAGATTTGGATTTTCTTCAGGAGCAGGGACAATTGGAGAAAGGGGTGATACCGCTATGGAAATTAATAAAAGGATGTATTCGTGATGGTAGATGTCAAGAAGCTGTTCATGAAGGACAGAAAGTTCTTGAACAATTACATGGGGAGAAGTCTGAGGATTCTATGAGTACTTCCAGTAAACATAGTGCAGGAGAGCAGGTTTATGGAACTATTCCAAAGAGGAGACTGTACCCAGATTTAAAAGCCCTCAGAACACCAGAAGATACAGGGGAGTCAGAATCAGACGGTGATGAGAAAGTAAAAGAGCTAACGCAGCACTTACGGAAGGTGAAGATAAAAGAAGGGGGAACTAAGAGGCAAAAAGATTTTAGACAAAAGGACTATGAGGAAGAACAGAAGCCAGCTCTAGCCTATGATCCTCCCCCATATGTGGGAGGGGTTCCAGGCACGGGTAGAGCTTTTAACTCTGCAGCTTGGAGGGCTGCCCATGTAGAGTTGAGGTTTGCCTGTCCTGTATTCCAGGACAATGATGGGGGAAGACATCAGGAACCCATAGAGTTTAAAACAATAAAAAATATAACAGAATCTGTCCGCACTTATGGTGTGGATGCTGCTTTTACTATCACCCAAATAGAGCGGCTCAATAGATTCTGCATGACCCCCTCGGACTGGGCCAGTTTAGTGAAAGCTTGTGTTTCCCCGGGTAAATATTTAGACTGGAGAGCCTTCGTGTTAGAGGGGGCCAATGAACAGGCTGCACACAACCAAGCTATGGGCAAACCTGCCTGGGATGTGGATATGCTTCTGGGGCAGGGTAGATTTGCCAATCAGCAAACAGGCTTTCCATTAGAGGTTTATGAACAAATTAATAAGATCTGCATTGCTGCCTGGAAAGCACTTCCTAATAAAGGAGAGGTGCGAGGTAACTTAACAAAAATTGTCCAAGGCCCCACAGAAGCTTTTTCAGATTTCATGGCTAGAATGGTAGATACAGCAGGGAAGATCTTCAGGAATGCTGATGCAGCTATGCCTTTATTAAACAATTAGTATATGAACAATGTACAAGAGAATGCAGAAATACTATTAATCCATTTAAAAGCAAAGACATAGAGGCATGGATGAAAGCTTGTAGAGAAATAGGTGGCCCATTAACAAATGCAGGCTTAGCCGCTGCCTTCCTTCACATGGAAGGACTATTAAAGGCTTTATTAAAGGCTAATGGAGCACCTTTAGAGGTTTCCTCAGCTAGGAAGTTTTTAAAAGCTGTAGAAGACAAAGCCCCTTGGTTTTTAGATAAGGGCTTGTTGGATCAAGAGAAACTATCACAAGAGACAGAAAAAGGCCCCCCTCCTGATCCCTTCCACACAGCTCCATGGCCACCTAGGGAGGGAACACCCATGTCCTTGAAGCAGTCCTCCCCCTAGGCAGAGATCTCAGCAGCTCCATTCCTCAAAAGTAGTAAGAAATAATGTTTTGTGATTTTCTGCATTCAAACCTAACCTGATTTCTCAACCAGGAAGAAAAAGGGTTAAAAAAGTCCTGGGTGATCCTCCCTCCCCCCTGCCTGGCCTTGCTGAAAACTGCAACAGTCTCAGCGGGAAAAGGGGGTAACCTGAAGATAAGAAAAAGAAAACAAAAGGGTGTCTGTTTTAAACTTCTGGACTGCTACACAGAATTAACTCATTTTCCAGGATTCTTGTTTTGTTTTGTTTTTCTTTAATGCTGTATTTTTGAGCTCATAATTTTGATCTTACATACCTAGGTTAATGATTTTTTTTTTCTCTTTTTGATCAGTTCTATTTTTTATTCAACTAAAGTTTTTGAACATCTGTTACATTGCAATGGAGATTCACCTATAAAGTTACAAGGCCTTTGATTTTGTGTTATTTGTATGTCGTGCTGTCTGGTGTCATGTCTTGTCTGCATCAAAACTGAGTGCTCCTAAAATTAAAATTTAAAAATGGATCCAAATACTTTTATTCACGTGATTTAAAAGGGTTCAATTTAAATTGAGTAAACTAATAAAAGTAAAATGTCTTTAAAAATAACTTGCAAGTCTCTAGGTGGTCAAACTAATGGAATGTTGATGTTAAACAATGTCTAATATCAATTGTTTCTAGGACTTTTCTTCAACAGGAAAGAGACAGCAAATACTGTTCAGAACACCTGCCTGCTTTCTTGGTTTTTACAAAATAAGTAAATTAGAGTTAACATATATGGGATTACTTAAATGTGTTTGTAGAGACATCTGATTAATTTACAAAATTAAAATGCTCATTGTTAAATAACATCAAGTACTCTTAACTCCTTAAATTCCATGGAGTATCATACTTAAACATTATTGGTGCTTTCATAGGTTGGTAAATAAAAAGGGTTTAAACTTGCTTTGTGTCATCACTAAACTAAAAACAAGGTTACTAAGAGTTATGTCTTAACAAGTACAATTCTATATACAAAGGGTTCTAAAGGTTTCAACTGTGTTTCAATTAGAGTACTATAAACAACAAAATATTTAATCTTATTAAAATAGAGCAATTTATCTAAATTCAGAAATTTCATAAGAGTTGTTTCAGAATGTGAGCAAAAAGGGGTCAACAGATAGGAAAGAGAAAATAAAAGGGTCTGGGTATGGAAATATATTTAGTAAAAGGGAAAAGGAAATGTTTCTGGGTAAGAAAGTGCTTGTGTGATGAAATACATGAGGGTCCAAGTAAGTGCTAAGAAAGTCTATGTAAGTAAAGGGCAAGTTTCAACATGTTTGCGTGAAACTGAGTTGGTTGTGTGTATGTGAGACAGCTAAAGCTATTAAAGGTTTTTCCTAAGGTGAAATACTAATGTTCTGATATACACCAAAGTTTAATCTACATGGTAAAATGACATGGTAAAATGGCAAGGATTTCTTAGAAACACTAATTTACTCTTAACTTTGTGTCTATTAAGTTTTATTTTTTTAAAACAATTAGTCTTAAAAATTGGGGCTTATACAATTATGGTTAAACAACTGTTAAGAGTATTGTACTATGTTACAGAGTCTAAATTTTTCTTTAAAAACTGAATTTAGTAAGATTAATGTGTCAAGGTACTTGTGAAATGGTCACTCCTTGTATATTAAATGTATTCATATTTTCCAGGTATACAAGTTTTTAAAGCAGGAAATTTGTCAAGCTGCTATTCTCCAGAATAAACTTGTCTGTACTGGTAATATTAAACTTAAAGAGTAAATTTTATTGGGGATTTATTTCTATCATTTAATGTTCTATTATGGGACATATTATCAGTAAGGTATATGTAAAATTGGTTACTTATTTCACTGAGATAAAAATTTAAATGTAAATATATATCTAAGAGTTAGTGACAGCCTGATTTGTTTAAAGGTTCATATTGTAGAAGGTAAAAGCATTTTGCTACACACACAAAAAAAAGTTAAAACCTCTCTCAGCCTTTCTTTGATTGATTCCTGTTTTGGATATAATGTTAGACTGTGTTAACTGATGTTTATATGAACTCCGAAATCAATATATATAAACTTCTTAAAATGACATTTAAGAAAGAGTATAATGCTCAATAGCAAAAATGGGACAACAATGACTGAGATTGGGGTCCCTGACTTCATGACTGTAGCATGCCTGGTTCCTGGAAGTGTTCCTATGTAGGAGCACAAGATGCCTAACTGCTGTGGCAGTAACCTCCCTGGGGAGGCTCTGTACAGGAGTCCTATCAGCTCTTACATTGATATCAAGCACACAGTTCTTGGGCAGAAAGAAATTGTTTTGCTAGATAACCAGTGTTTCATCAGTTCCCTTCTCTAGTTCCTGCCCACCTTACAGTAACTTTGGACAGTGGACTTCTTTGAGAACTACACAGAGTTCCTAACATTGCACTTTGCAGTTGTGAGAAAAAGTTATGTAGATGGTCTAGTCTCTGTAACTCTCCTAAAAGCAAAGAATAATGCTTACATAGTCTTTAACTTAATAATAAAACATGTATAAATGTTGCTAACATAACTCTTTAGATCTACATTTCCATCAGAGAACAGAGCTCCATCTGATCTCAGCTTAATCTTCAAAATCTGTGTTTATAAACCTTTATTTTCTAATACTCCTTTGACCCTCACTGAACTTAAAAATTTGGTCATGCTGGTCAGGACAAAAGGGACAAAAAATTAGTTGTAAGATTAAAACACTTAAGATCTGTAAAGAGTCACGCCTTACCTGAGATAAGGCTCTGCCTCCCACCTTACTGCATGTTAGAGTGACTCCAAAATAAGTCAGACTTCAGCTTATTTAAAGTTATAATCAAAAATTGGTTTTTTTTTGTTATAAAATTACTATAATCTCAAATAGAAAATATAATGTGGTTCTCAGTCAAAATTCAAAATAGCTATTATACAAGCAGAATATATTTTTACTCTTACTTATTTCATTTTATAAAACTGTTACCTATTAATGTTTTACAGAAGTAGCTGCTTCAAGAACACACAACCTAGGTAACTTGTGATAATAAGCCATCACCTAACAAATAGTGGTAACAGATACCAAAACAAATAGTGGTAACTTCCAGAACTAATGCAGACTCCAGTTAGATAAAAGGGTAAATAACTGTAAAGTTATGGACATTAAAGTTAAAGCCCAGTACTCTTACTTTATGACTGGTGAGACTGGCTTGATGGATGATTAAGATCAAACTTAGAGATTGGAGTACAGAAGGCAAGATACACCAGTATTTGGATCTTTTGCCCTCAGTCAGCCTGAACCCAGGAAATAAGAGGACTTCTCTAAGGTGCACTTAAGGTGTTGTAAACTTTAGGTGCCATCAATCCTAACAACAAGGTTTCATCTTTATTTACTCAGTTACAAAATTTGATTTTGGGCCATTCTGCACCCTTTTATTCTGTACATATAAGAGCTCATACGGCTCTCCCTGGACCTATTGTTGAAGGAAACACAAGGACAGATGCCGCTACCCACACAATTTGTTTTCTTTCTTCTCTTGACAGTGCTCGAGACTTTCATAATAAGTTTCATGTTAACTCTCAAACACTTCGTAAGCGTTTCTCTATTCCTCGAGCAGAAGCTAGACAAATTGTCTTAGACTGTTCCCATTGTGTTCCATTTCACCATCCCCCTTCTTTTGGAGTTAACCCTCGAGGTTTGCGACCTCTTATGGTTTGGCAATTGGATGTTACTCATATTGCGGAGTTTGGTTCCCTCAAATATGTTCATGTTTCAATAGATACCTTTTCTGGAATTATGCATGCCTCTGCTTTGACAGGAGAAAAAGGCCATCATGTCATCTCCCATTGCCTAGAGGCTTGGGCCGCCTGGGGCCTTCCATGCTCCTTAAAGACAGATAATGGGCCGGCCTACACTGGTCAACAATTCACCTCTTTCTGCTCCACTATGGGAGTGCAACTGACTCATGGCTTACCTTACAACCCCCTAGGTCAGGGAATCGTGGAGAGAGCTCATAGAAGGGTTAAAGAACTTTTACAAAGACAAAAAGGGGGAATAGGAGCAAGCTGTACTCCTTTGGCTTTTTTTACCATTAATTTTTTAAGTTTGGATGCACATGATAATTCTGTGGCTGACAGACATTGTTCGCCGCCTGCCCCCCCTTTTTCTATTTCTATTATCAAACAGTTCGGAAGTGATTTTAAATTGTTCTAATGACAATATTACCTGCCTGCTTTCAGAGTGTTGGAACGGTAGTGAATCTGTTGCTGTGATTGTAAAAGTACCCACTTTTGTACCTGTTCCAGTGGAGGTCAATCCAGATAATTTTCCATTGGTGCACCTTTTCAGGGAAAAAAGAGACTTTGGCATTACCGCAGCCATAATAACTGCTATTACTGTCTCTGCCGCTGCAGCCACTACCGCTGCTCTAGCTATGACCAATCAAGTTCAAACAGCGCAAACCATTAATCAAGTCATACAACAAACTGCACAGGTGCTGGAATCCCAGGACCGCGTCAACAGACATATCCTATCAGGGATTTTGGCAGCGAATCAAAGGATTGATTTGCTACAAGTACAATTGGATGAACTTTTCAACATTGCACAAGTTGGATGCATCGGGAATCATAAACACATGTGTATAACTCCAGTAAGATATGAAGAAGCAAAGAATCAAAGCCATTTGATTTCCGCCTTTCTTGCAGGCAATTGGTCCTTAGAAGCTGAAAAGTTGATGAATCAACAATTATTGCAGATTGCGATTTTAAATGACACCCGTGTTGAACCTGTTACTTTGAGTCAGTTCTCTAGCTGGCTTACCTCTGCTTTTAGTTATTTTAAAGAATGGGTTGGTGTGGGAATCTTTGGATGTATTTGTTTTGCAGGCATCTGCCTTTGCTTTTGGTTTATTTACAAGTTAAGAGTACGCCAAGCACGTGAAAAAGCAATGTTAATTCAGACTGTGTTGGCCATTGAGCAAGGGGTGTCACCTTCTGTGTGGTTGGCTAATCTGACACGAAAATAAGTGGCATTTTTAGTATATCTCTGTTAAAGTTGGAATTGTCATTTACGCTAGGTGTCTACAAGGTACTGCTGTTATTACTTTATACTTTTCTTTGGGGACTGTGTATTTACATACTACAGATTCCTTGCAGTAACTAAAGCTTTAATTGCCTTGTAACTTTCACCCTTAATCTTGAACTGTAACAATGATATTGGAGGAGATGAACTGTTACTGTGTATCTTGTGTTCATTATGGTGCCCCTGTATTGTACGGCATTGGCAAGTAGGGCGATTTTCCTATTTCAGGCCCTTGCGGTTGCACAAGCTGGATAAGCTCCCCCAAGTATGGTTTTCCATACCGCTATGACTTCATAGACACAGGATGCGAGGCAAAGCACTGCACTTGAGAGTTTTATTTTTAAACCTCAAGGAAGGCATGCTCTATTGCATGTGGGTTTGATGTCCACGTCCCACCCTACGAAAAAAGGCATCGGCTTGGGTGATGTCAGGCCTAGAGAAGGCGCCACTTTGGGACTGACGTTCACTATCTGCCACTTTTGCACAGTAGGATAGGGCCTCTACCTTCACCTGTGTTTTTAATATAATTAAGGGGGAGCGCTGTGGCAAGCCGCCACGCCGCCATGACAAGATGGCGCTGGTTTCCGCTAGGGTCTGAAGCACTTTTTTAATAAACAAGCCCATATCTGGTTATGCCAACTGTCATACGTAAAAGCACCTATGAGCATGGGCCAAGTGACAGGAGTAGATCGGTTATTGCTAAAGTATGCTTTCTATTATACTAAAAGAAAGGGGGAGCTGTCGGGGGCCGCGGACCCCACTTCGGCCTGAAGGCTGAAAAGACTGTACCCTGGCACTAAGCCGGGGCAACATAGACTGCAACATCAAGGACTGGCATGAAGCCGGGGCAACCTGGTTTGCAACATATGGCTGACGCTGCCGAAAGAACTGGCCCCGGCACTAAGCCAGCAGCTGATAAAGTGGCCCCGGCATTGAGCCAGGGCCAGAAGGAACTGCTTTGATTGGACAAAAGTGACTCGTGCTTGCACACGCCCTTTAGTTGCTCTGATTGTATTATATTGTAATCTTGCTCTCCCCGCATATTCTGTAACCTGATTGGCTTATAATTCATATAAATATGACCGTGACTTCCTAGTAGAAGAAGAAAGAGAAACCATGGTTATCTAATAATAAGGTCCTGATTAAACTGCTGAAGGAAGTTTCCTGTGTCGTGCTTTCTTGCGGGCAAGGGACGCGACAAGAAACATCTTTAACACTTTGGTAAAGTTAAAATAAAAAGAAAAATGAACTTTCATCTCTTTCCTAAAGGAACGGGAATACTGCTGAAAGCATTGAAGCAGAAGACCTGTTGCTGAATGATTAAACCCTGAAACTTCATACCTGAGAAACAGTGAGAATAAAATTAGAGTGTAAGGACCACATGAATTTTTATAGATTTAAAGAAAATATTGTCGACGTAGAGCACACCTGTAATCCCAGTGACTTGGGAGGCTGAGGCAGGAGGATCATGAGGACCTAAGCTGCCAATAAATCATTACTTTGAACTAGTAACCCTTGACAGTGAGGAATCTTTCTGTGAAATTTTGGTGCGAAAGTACAGAGAAAAATGCCTATTTGCAGATGACGCCTCTTGATAGAGCTAGAGTGAATCACTGTGAAGGAGGCATAAAGGCACCTGTCCATGTCCCACTTTCACTTATAATTGAATCTTTGTCTTTAATTTTATAATTTCTAATTTTCCTAATCCAACCCATGCCTCCTTTCAGAGAACTGTTCACTCACTATGCAGGTCAAGGCAATGAAAGTAAGAAACTCAATGAGACCCTGTCTTTAAATAAAGTACAAAAAAAGGATGGGGATGTGGCTCTGTGGTTAAGCACCACTGGGTGCAACTGAAAGAAAGAGAGAGAGAGAGAGAGAGAGAGAGAGAGAGAGAGAGAGAGAGAGAGAGAGAGAGGAGAGAAAGAAATACTGTTATTTTTTAGTGGAGATTCCCATTATTATCAGTAAACTTCTGACAGGAAAATCTGAGCACCATAGTATACAAGTAGAAGAAGATGCTGAAGAACAACAGAGGTTCATCAAGGAAGCAGGACTTATTTGAGAACTTCTCAAGCCTCCTCCTCCATCTCTTCCTCCTCCTTCAATTATCCCTGTTCCTTGACCATGGCATCCTGCTACTACTGGAACTCAGACACCAGGATGTTCTTGTTGCTCTGGGTCTTGGTGAATTCAATCTGATTATGCCCTCAAATGCCAGGGCAGGAAGGCCTTGTGCCTAAACACAGCTGTGTAGGAAGTATAAAGGAACCATGTTCTTGGCCCGGAAAGTTCAGGCAGGTGGTGTCACCGCTCATGGTGGCCAACACTAGGTGATTGAGATCGCCATATGTGGGGGTGGTCAGCTTCAGGATCATATAGAGCCTCATTGTCAAGATGAAAGATTTTATCTGTGTTTTCCACCAGCTGCTGGACAGAGAAGGTGGCATTGTAGGAATCCATCAATGTGTCAGACAACCTGGCAAGGGCTTGATGCTGACAGTCAGTGTTCATGTTCAATCTGGGTACTCCTCCCAGATCTTACTGATAAGAAGGGTGCCCATACCCAAACCAGTGCCACCACACTGCTAGTGGGTCAGCTGGAAGCCCTGGAGACCGTCACAGCTGACTCCTTCCTCGACATATCCAATTTGGACTCTACCTGTTTGTCTCCCTCTGTGGTGGTCCTTTGCCTAGTTATACCCTGCACCACTCTGGAAGAACACAAAGTTGTCTTACCTGAATATCTGGCCAAATGGTCCATATCTCATTGAGTTCTTTATGCCTGGCTCCATGGTCCAAATACATATTTATTGCCAGTGACTTCATTGTAGTACACATTGATTCTCTCCAGCTGTAAGTCACTATCTCCATTGTAACTGCTCCTGGGGGTCAATGCCATGCTTATGACTGATGATCTCTCAAAACTTGATGCTAATCTGGCTGCCACATTGGCCAGTCTGTATGTTCATGATTTCATGCATGATGCAGACTTTGGGGTGGGTGGAAACTATAGCACTTGGTTTGCTATCTGCAGGTTACTGAAAATATTATTTTGAAGTTCTATTCCAAATTGAAAAATTTTATATATAATACATACATGTAGTCATCCCTCTGTATCCACTGGTTCTGGATACACAGATTCAACCATCTACAGATTGAAAATATTTTGAAAACTTATTTGTACCAAACATGTATAGACTTCTTTACTTGTTATAATTCTATAACCAATGCATTACCATAGCTACTTACCTAGCATTTATTCTACTAGGTGTTATAAGTTGTCCAGAAATAATTTAAAGTATATTAGAGCATGTGTATAGATTTTATACAGTTACTATGCCATTAAGGAACTTGATAATCTGTGAATTTTGGTATATGCAAGGGTCTTGGATCCTAATCTCTGAGGATGCCTTGCAATGTATATCCTCTACAATTTCAATAAAAGACTTGTCTAAAAGAATAAAAAATTAGGGTGCTAGTGTTATATGAGTATATACTGTTATTAATTTTTAAAGTCATTATCAAGAAATTTCATGTGTGTATGATCTAAATTATTTTCCTATTCCAAAGTTTGAAATATTAAAATATTTTAAAAGTTAAATATTTTTAAATTATTATAATTAAAAATCATATAGTAAGTCAGAAATTGCAAGACAAGTACATATTATCTTGCTTATATGTGAATTCTATAAAGGCTAAACTCATTGGTGTACAGTAGAATGGTGACTTTAGTGGGTGAAGGAACAAGTTTGAGGAGATGTTGGATATAAAATTTCAGTGAGTTAGAAAGAATCACCTTAGAGAATCTATTAAAAAACAGTGATCTGTAGTTAATAACAATGTATTATATTCTTAATCATTGGCAAGGGAGTAATTATATTCTTACCACAAAAAAAAAGTGAGCAGGTGAAGTAATGAATATCTAATTAGCTTGATTTAGCCACATCTACATATTTCAAAAAATGCTGTGCACACTATAAGTAATTTTCATTTGTCAATTTAAAAAATTACAGCAGCAGAAGGGAGAAGATGGCGGACTAGAGGGTGGATGCATTTCATGTTGCTCCAGGACTCAGGATTCAAAAGAGGAGATATTGAGAGACTTGGGACCAACTCAAAGCAGCCGGGTGAGTCTCTCCCGTTGGGGAGCGTCCCGGATGGGGCGAAGACCCGGAACTCAGGGAACTTTGTGAAGTAGAGTTGCCCAGCGAGACACCCCTCCCCCCGCTGGAGCAGTGAACTCGGACAACTGGGAGCTTTGCAGAGGAGGTCGCTCAGCACAGCACTTGGTTTCAGAGCAACCCACCGAGGCTCTGGCAGCTGCCCAGAGGAAGAGCTTGGCGGTGAGCTGTTTGGACTCAGAGCAACCTCCTGAACAACGGGGGGGGTCTGCCCTGAGGAGGAGGAGGTGTGCAGTGAGTTGCTTGGTCTCCAAGCGACCAAACAAAACACCGGCTGGCTGCCTGGAGGAAGAGGTGTGTGGCGGGTCGCTGGGGCTCAGAGCATCTGTACCAGGATCCAGGTGGTTGCTCAGAGGAGGGGCCACATAGCCAGGTGATTAGGTGCAAAGCAGGGTCCCAGGACCTAGGTGGCTTCTCGGTGGAAGAGCTGCACAGAGATAAGCTGAGGGGCGGAGCGAAGGTTCCAGGACTGCGGGCAGCTTTTCTGAGGAGGGGCAGCCTAAGGAGACTCGTCTGCGAAGGGCAAGGCTCCCAGGCCCAGGAGGTAGGTCCAGGCCCCTGGGAACATTGCCCAGGAAGGCTGTCCTGCCCAGGAAGTAGTTGTGGATTGAGGGGAACCTCCAGGAGGGGAACTGACCAGCGAGACCTCCCCACCGGGTGAGTCTTCCCCGTAGGGTGAGGTTTTCCCACAAGGATGGTAAAACCAGAGACACAGGCACAAACAGGTCTTGCCTCAGCCCGCAGCCTAGTTCCCCATTGGTTGACCATTGGTCAACAAGTGGAGGCACCTCTGCCCACTAGCAGGGAATATACCCCACCTGAAGGCCATGACCCCTAGAGAGGTAGCTTCCTTGTGGAGCATTGCATTATCAACTTCCTCCAAGACTTCAGGCTACTGAAGGATAAGAGGGGATAGACTAGAAATCTTCAGGGACATTATAAATCAATAGAGGAAATCTACAACTTCTCAGCAGTCCACTGATACCTGAACAATATGAGAAAACAAGGGAAGAGAATGCCTCAGACAAATCTAGATGTTACATCAATAAAATCCAATGAGAGCATGGCAGAAGAAATGACAGAAAGGGAGTTCAGAATGTACATAATTAACATGATAAGAGAAGCAAATGATGAAATGAAAGAGCAAATGCAGGCATTGAATGATTGCACCAATCAACAGTTAAAAGAGCAAATACAGGAAGCAAAAGATCATTTCAATAAAGAGTCAGAGATATTGAAAAAAAATCAAACAGAAATCCTTGAAATGAAGGAAACAATAAACCAAATTAAGAACTCCATAGAAAGCATAACCAATAGGATAGAACACCTGGAAGACAGAACCTCAGATATTGAAGAAAAAATATTTAACCTTTAAAAAAAGTTGACCAAACAGAGAAGATGGTAAGAAAATCATGAACAGAATCTCCAAGAACTATAGGATATCATGAAAAGGCCAAATTTAAGAATTATTGGGATTGAGGAAGGCTTAGAGAAACAAACCAAAGGGATGAACAATCTATTCAATGAAATAATATCAGAAAATTTCCCAAATCTGAAGAATGAAATGGAAAATGAAGTCCAAGAGGCTTATAGGACTCCACATACACAAAATTAAAACAGACCCATACCAAGGCACATTATAATGAAAATACCTAACATAAAAAATAAAGACAGAATTTTAAAGGCTGTGAGAGAAAAGAACCAAATTACATTCAGGGGGAAACCAATATGGATATCAGCAGATTTTTCAATCCAGACCCTAAAAGCTAGAAGGGCCTGGAACAACATTTTTCAAGCTCTGAAAGAAAATGGATGCCAACCAAGAATCTTATACCCAGCAAAACTTACCTTCAAATTTGATGATGAAATAAAATCATTCCATGATAAACAAAAGGTAAAAGAATTTACAAAAAGAAAGTCAGCATTACAGAACATTCTCAGCAAAATATTCCATGAGGAAGAGATGAAAAACAAAGAAGCAAATCAGCAAAGGGAGGAATTATCCTAAAGGAACTGTCAAATAAAGGAGGAACCAAGTTGTGTCAAATAAATAAATTAATTAATTAATATTAAAAAATGAACCAAATGACCGGGAATACAAATCATATCTCAATAATAACCCTGAATATTAATGGCCTGAATTCATCAATCAAAAGACATAGACTGGCAGATTGGATTAAAAAGAAAGATCTAACAATATGTTGCCTGCAAGAGACTCACCTCATAGAAAGAGATAACCATAGACTAAAGGTGAAAGGATGGGGAAAATCATACCATGCACATGGACTCAGCAAAAAAGCTGAAGTATCCATCCTCATTTCAGATAATGTGGACTTCAAGCCAAAGTTAGTCAGAAGGGATAAAGAAGGACATTTCATACTGCTTAAGGGAAGCATAAATCAGCAAGACATAACACTCATAAACATCTATGCCCCTAAACAGTGGCTCATCCATGTATGTCAAACAAATCCTTCTCAATTTCAGAAACCAAATAGACCATAACACAATAATACTAGGTGATTTTAACACGCCTCTCTCACCACTGGACAGATCTTCCAAACAAAAATTGAACAAAGAAATCTTTGATCTCAATAACACAATCAATAATTTAGACTTAACAGACATTTATAGAATATACCATCCAACCAAGTGCAAATACACTTTCTTCTCAGCAGCACATGGATCCTTCTCTAAAATAGACCATATATTATGCCACAAAGCTAATGTTAGCAAATACAAGAAGATAGAGACACTACCTTGGATTCTATTAGATCATAAAGGATTGAAGTTAGAAATAAATGAAAGCATAAAAAGCGGAAACTACTCCAATACCTGGAGATTGAACAATATGCTATTATATGATGAATGGATAACAGAAGATATTAGGAAGGAAATTAAAAAATTCTCAGAGGTCAATGAGAACAAAGAAACATCATATCAATCTCTGGGACGCTATGAAAGCAGTACTTAGAGGAAAATTTATTTCATGGAGCACATACAATAAAAGAAGTAAAACTCAACAAATAAACGACTTAACACTATAGCTCAAAGCCCTAGAAAAAGAAGAACAGACAACACCAAAAGTAGTAGAAGACAGGAAATAGTTAAACTCAGAGCTGAAATCAATGAAATTGAAACAAAAGAAACAATCGAATAAATTAACAAAATAAAAGTTGGTTCTTTGAAAAAATAAACAAAATTTATAAACCTTTAGCCACACTAACAAAGAGAAGATGAGAGAAAACCCAAATCACTAAAATTCGGAACGAACAAGGAAATATCACAAGAGACACGACTGAAATACAAAACATAATTAGGAGCTATTTTGAAAATCTATATTCCAACAAAATAGAAAATTTCGAAGACATCAACTCGTTTCTAGAGACATATGAATTGCCTAAACTGAATGAGGAGGACATACACAATTTAAATAGACCAATTTCAAGTAATGAAATAGAAGAAGTCATCAAAAGCCCACCAACAAAGAAAAGTCCAGGACCAGATGGGTTCTCAGCCGAGTTCTACAAAACCTTTAAACAAGAGCTCACTCCAATACTTCTTAAAGTATTCCATAAAATAGAAGAGGAGGGAACCCTCCCAAACACATTCTATGAAGCCAATATTACCCTGATACCTAAACCGGACAGAGACACATCGAGGAAAGAAAATATCAGACCAATATCCTTAATGAACATCGATGCAAAAATTCTCAGCAAAATTTTAGCAAATCGCATACAAAAATATATTAAAAAGATAGTGAACCATGATCAAGTGGGTTTCATCCCAGGGATGTAAGGTTGGGTCAACATCAGGAAATCAATAAATGTAATTCACCATATCAATAAACTTAAAGTCAAGAATCACATGATTATTTCAATAGATGCAGAAAAAGCACTTGATAAAATACAGCACCCCTTCATGCTCAAAACACTAGAAAAAATAGGGATAGTGGGATCATTCCTTTACATTGAAAAGGCCATCTATGCTAAGCCCATGGCTAATATCATTCTAAATGGTGAAAAACTGAAAGCATTCCCCCTAAAAACTGGAACAAGGCAGGGATGCCCTCTTTCACCACTTCTTTTCAATATCGTCCTTGAAACTCTAGCCAGAGCAATTAGACAGACCAATGAAATTAAAGGAATACAAATAGGAAAAGAAGAACTCAAACTATCCCTATTTGCTGATGATATGACTATATGCTTAGAGGAACTGGAAATTCCACCAGAAAACTTTTAGAACTCATAAGTGAATTCAGTAAAGTAACGGGATATAGGATCAATGCACATAAACCTAATGCATTTTTATACGTAAGTGATGAATCTTTGGAAAGAATAATTAGGAAAACTATCCCATTCACAATAGCATTGAAAAAAATAAAATACTTGGGAATCAATCTCACAAAAGAAGTGAAAGACCTCTCCAATGAGAACTACAGAACACTAAAGAAAGGAATTAAAGAAAACCTTAGAAAATGGAAAGATCTCCCATGTTCTTGGATAGGAAGACTTAATATTGTCAAAATGGCCATACTACCAAAAGCGCTATACAGATTCAATGCAATTCCAGTGAAAATCCCAATGACATACCTTACAGAAATAGAGCAAGCAATTATGAAATTCATCTGGAAGAATAAGAAAACCAGAATAGCTAAAGCAATCCTTAGCAAAGCGTGAAGCAGGGGGTATCGCAATACCAGATTTTCAACTCTACTACAAAGCAATAGTAACAAAAACAGCATGGTATTTGTACCAAAATAGAAAGGTAGATCAATGGTACAGAATAGAGGACATGATCACAAACCCAAATAAATACAATTTTCTCATACTAGACAAAGGTGCCAAAAATATGCAATGGAGAAAAGATAGCCTCTTCAACAAATGGTGCTGGGAGAATTGGAAATCCATATGCAACAGAATGAAACTAAACCCATATCTCTCAGCATGCACGAAGCTAAACTCAAAATGGATTAAGGACCTTGGAATCAGACCAGAGATCCTGCAGATTATACAAGAAAAAGTAGGTCCAGAACTTCAACATGTTGGCTTAGTACCAGACTTCCTCAACAGGACTCCCATAGCACAAGAAATAAAAGCAAGAATCAATACCTGGGATAGATTCAAACTAAAAAGCTTTCTCTCAACAAAGGAAACTATCAGCAATGCAAAGCAAGAGCCTACAGAATGGGAGAAAATCTTTGCCAATCGTACTTCAGATAGAGCACTAATTTCCAGAATATATAAAGAACTCAAAATATCTAAACCAAGAATGCAAATAATCCAGTCGACAAATGGACTAAGGAAATGAATAGACTTTGTACAGAAGAAGATCTACAAGCAATCAACAAACATATGGAAAAATGTTCAACATCTCTAGTACTAAAAGAAATGCAAATCAAAACCACCCTAAGATTCCATCTCACCCCAATTAGAATGGCGATTATCAAGAATACAAGCAACAACAGGTGTTGGCAAGGATGTGGGGAGAAAGGTACACTCATACATTGCTGGTGGGGTTGTAAATTAGTGCAGCCACGTTGGAAAGTAGTGTGTAGATTCCTTAGAAAACTTGGAATGGAACCACCATTTGACCCAGCTATCCCAGTCCTTGGCCTATACCCAAAGGACTTAAAATCAGCATACTACAGAGATACAGTCACATCAATGTTCATAGCTCCTCAATTCACAATAGCCAGATTGTGGAACCAACCTAGATGTCCTTCAATTGATGAATGGATAAAGAAACTGTGGTATATATATATAATGGAATATTACTCAGCCATAAAGAATGATAAAATTGTGGCATTTGAAGGCAAATGGATGAAATTGGAAAATATCATGCTAAGTGAGATAAGCCAATCTCAAAAAACCAAAGGACGAATGATATTGCTAATAAGTGGATGATGACACATAATGGGAGGTGGGAGGGGTAAGTGGTCGGGTTAGAGTTAGGGTTAGGGAGGGGTGCAAGAATGGAAGAAGGAAGGACTGTATAGAGGGAAAAGAGGGGTGAGCGGGGTGGGGGGAAGGGAAAAAATAACAGAATGTATCAAACAACATTACCCTATGTAAATTTATGATTACACAAATGGTATGCCTTTATGCCATGTACAAACAGAGAAACAACATAAACAACATGTATCCCATTTGTTTATAATAAAAAAAAGATTAAAAAAATAATAGGAAGGGAGAAATAGATGGCAATAATATGATAATAGCGAAGCTTTATACTCTACTTTCAACAATGAACTGATCATTCATATATAAAATTAAAATTCTTGATATAAGATATACTTTAAATCACATGGACCTAACAGACATATACAGAATATTCCATTCAATAGCATCAGAATACATGTTATTCCCACCTTAATGGGGATCATTTTCTAGAACAGATCATATGTTAAACCATAAAACAAGTATTAGCAAATTTAAGAGGATTAAGGTCATATCAATCATCTTTTTGGATCATAATAGCATGAAATAAAAATCAATAAAAAAATTACAGCAGCAACCATAACTAAACCAATAATACAGGGAGTAGCTCAA
Organism: Sciurus carolinensis; assembly: GCF_902686445.1. NCBI lineage: Eukaryota > Metazoa > Chordata > Mammalia > Rodentia > Sciuridae > Sciurus > Sciurus carolinensis. Next base: position 1,157,458 of record NW_025920130.1, on the reverse strand, counting down.
TGTTAGAATGCTTGGCTAACATCTGAAATCTGCTGGATTCAATTCTCAGGTCCACAAAACAAAACAAAAAACAAACAAACAAACAAAAACAACGAAAAAGGAAAAACCAATAACACTTCTCCACCAGATAGCAATATTGAGAATCTTTTTTAAAAAATTAAGTGGTTATAGCAGAAGTCAGAGAGTGAGTGCAGTGATTTAAGTAACTAGCAAAAAATAATTATTATCTTTCCTTTGCTTAGTTGAAAGAGCAGTAATTATTTTAATTCTAAGAGCTTTGACCTAAATTTCATTAAATATAGCAAATGAACCTCATAATTAAAATTTGAATAAATGATTTATTAATGATTAACTTTCTGAATATTTACATTGTTTTACAATTAAACTACCTATCAGAAAGAGTAGAAATTTATTAATGATTTATAAAGATAAACTAGCTTATTAAAATTATTAATATATAGCAAATTTAAAAAAGAAACAGTGGACTAAATCTGACATAACTTTCCTATGTACATATATGAATACTCCACACTGAACCTCAGCATCATGTACACCCACAAGATATTAATTTTAAAAAGTATAATAAAATAAAAATAACTGTGGGTAAATGACAGAAAGATCAATAGAGCAGGAGATGTGGAAAGGGAAGGGAAAGGAGAAGTACTGGGGTCCCAATTAGAATAAGATATATTCCACGCTTGTATAGTTACATCAAAATGGATTCTACTATAATGTATACCTAAAAAGAACCAATAAAATAAAAAATAGCAAATTAAACATTTATTATAAGGTAATCAAATCCACAATAAATTATCTCAAAATGGAAATCTAAAATACTACTATAGAATTCAAATCTCTAATGTAGAAGCAATTGATGAAAGTGCCTAATAAGTAACTGAGACAAAGAAACACTATTTAAGGTATTTTGAGTCATTCCAACTTTAAAGTCAGCACAAAATTGTGATTTGTAGGTTTAGTATAATAGACTATAGATCTATATTAACAGTTTGGAAAAAAAATATAACTTTTCTCATCTACTGAGAAACCTTAGAATTTGACATAGCTGAGACAAGTTTAAATAAAATAAATATGAGAGATTAGCCACCAATAAATTTTAGAGGGATTTTAGAATTAAGGAAAAATGTCACTAAAGCTTTCATGGTCTTATGAACACTAACAACATATAGAAATACAATAATCAAATACAAGCTAAGCAAATCCCAAAAAGGATTTGTAACACTAGTAAATATGGATGGTGGATGCTTAAGATAATTTTAATACTTTGATCATTATATTAATTATCATATGGAACAACTTTTTATAGAAGATTTTACAAGATTTTATCCTTGTGGTATAATGGTAAGTACAGCCTTGATAGGAGGAAGAATTGTATATGATTATTGATTGGATAAAGGGAAATGGTGAAAGGTATCACTTGTAATATGAATTTCTTTCTATCCTTGAGGACCTTGAGTAAGTTTAGATTCATACATTCAAATGCTAAGCATTTGAACTTTTTATTAAAATTGTGCTATAATAGCACAGAGATTCCAGGAACTTTAAAGGGCATGGGTTGAAGGAAAGGAGATTTATAAACTAAGGTCATATTTTAGCCTGCATGTAATAAGAAATTAAATAACTGATGATGATCAAGTAGAATAAAAAGCAGATAGGAGAGATAGCTACTTATGTAGTTAAGCATTGTTTTAGAAATCAGTGAAAATTTGAACAAAGGTCCCAGTGAGCCATTATATACATAATTCTTCTTGGCTTTAAATCTAGTATGTTTTCTCATTTCAAAGAATTATAATTGGAAATATATGGAAGAAGATAAAAATCACGAATGTGTTGAGTTCCTCTGTTTACTTCACATTCCTCAAAACTAGAGTAAAAGAAAGAAACGAATTGAATGAATATAAAAATATTACAGGAAAATAAGTCAGTGATCAGAGAAACAGTGCAAATAGGAATGGAAAACCATTCACTCAAGAAAGATGCCCAAAAAGATGGGCGAGATATTTGGTATAAACTGCCAATGGTGCATGCTCCTTCAGAAAGCCTCAGCAAGTCTTTAGGTGATTATGATAACAGACTGGAAGAATCATTATGAATGCTCAGGAGAAAATAAAAACCATGAACTACTTGAAGAAAAGGATTCTATATGGAAAATGAGATGCTTAAATGGCTTTAACTTCTGCAAGAGTGACAATCATGGGACACCACTGAGGCATGGAATTAAGATAAAGTGCCATACTTATGCCCCTGATTCTCTTTACCCACAGTTGTGAAGTCTGTGACCAGACATAGAAATGCTGAGATTGGGTGCCTCAGCTGCTTCTCAATGTTTGTCTCAAAGTCGTTTGACATCAGAACAGCAGTTGTAATAAGGCCTCTGTGTTACTTCATCTTCCAAATCTGTGAGAGCACCTCACTGCAGTCTACTTTGTATTCAGAACACTAGCTGCAAAGGATGTGGTTTAGCTCATATTCTCATATTCTGTGGTTCAAAGGATACATAGAAAAAGACACTGAGCCCATTAATGTTAATCAGCAAGATACATCACTGATTTTGGCAGATTAGGTAAACATGTCAATGAGGATTCAGGTCCAAAATAGTTATAAATCTGGTGTCTCAAAGCACTCTTGCATCTTAAAAAATAATAAAAATTATGATGTTAAAGCTGTCAGGAAAGAATTGAACATAAGAATAATTTGAGACTGCTCATGAAACTGTAACTTCCTAACTGCTAGCATACTTTAGAATTTTAAAACTAATAATGTTTGGTATGTTTCTAATGACCTCAAACATGCTAACTCTGACTTAAGAATAAATTAATTTTATGTACTTTTTGATAACAGAGTCCATAAGGAAAAGGGAATTATTTTCCCTTCAAAATATTTTAGGCAAGGAGAAAATGTGCCTGGAATGATTAAATCATTGCAAGACCTGAAAATCAGGATATATTTACCAATTATTTCAAAAGCATTGCTGTTGAGTTAAAATCAAACTGACTTCAGGACCAATTGACATGTTTTCCTTTTTCTAAAAGAAATAATTTTCTGTGTAATCATATATATTTCACTTAATATATCTGTGCCTTATTTTTAAAATGCTTATTTTCATAACCTCAGTAAATCTTTTCAGCACTTACTATGTGACATACACTAAAATTTTATATACTTACTTTATTTCTTCCACCAGATAACATTATATAAAATTTTTGTAATAAATTTTACATGAGGAGACTAAGACTTGAAAAGCTATTTCCCAAAGGGCATTTAAATAAAAATCAGAAGAATCTAGAAGTCAATCCAGGTTAATCTTAAAATTACAATCATCATATCAGACAGTCTTTAATATTTATCTGGGACCCAGACAACTTACTGTAAGAGGGTCACAGTAAATATGCCAAGGGTGTAAGAATGTTTGAATAAATTCTAAAGTACCTAGTAAGGTAGCATTGTGCAATGGCTAAAAGATAAACTAGACAGTGTTAGTTAAGAGTCAGGAATAGCATTAGAATCCTGACAGATGAGACTCATGTAACTTTGAAATTCTCATCATTCTGTCTCAGTAATAAAAATTAATAATATAGTGCCTATCTTTTGAATGCTTGTGGGGTTTGAGTTTACTTCTAAGTGAAATAAATATAATCTATTGTAGAGAGCCTGGCATATTGTAATAGTATATTATAATACTTATTGTTAAAATAAGGATTTTCTGTTAGTATAGAGATATGTACTTTTCTAAAAAAAAGATTAAGGCATCATCTGCTACTCATCCCTTTCAAAGAGAAGATTTTGAATTTATCAGTTTTTTTTTAACCATGACAAAACACTGAAATATTCTAAAGGAGAACCTTACATTTTTAGTCATATGTTCTTATTCAAGATAATGCCTAGCTCAGCGAGATAGTACTTTATAATTCTAAGGTGTTAGGTAGATGATTATATTTAGACATTAAGTCTGATATATAGGACACCTGATGTTATTAGATTTTTTTGTTCTTTAGTACACATTTACTGATTAGAATATTTCACAGGATTATCATTGTTAAAAAAAGTTCCAGATTTAACAATTATCTTTCTGATGATATCTAATCCAATCTTACATTTTTCAAAAATGATTATCCTAAAGTTATAAATTAATTTCTGACCGACCTAGTCTAAGTCTTACTTTTTCTGATAGTAAAATCATTCTGAATCTTCAATAGAATGGGATTCCTGTTAGGAAACACTAGGAGCAATTATCTTTCCTCTGACTGTGAACCCTGCTGCAGGTTCTCCACCAAGTTGGGGCTGCTGCATATATTATTTTTTTGTTTGCTTATATCCTGACAGTCCTCCCTTAACAATAACATTTTTATAGGTCATGGCTAGATTTCTGTTCTACTTTTCTCAGAGCTATGCTTTTTCAGAAGTCTGGGCAATAGAATTCTTCATTTGTGTATGTGGCAGTAAAATGGACACATAACAGCTGATCTAGGAAGAGGCAGAGGTTGTTAAGTCACCAATCTAAAAAGGATCAACAAGCAAAATACACCAGAATGTTTACTTAGTTACTAGAATTAAGCATATTTCTTCACATATTAAAATGTTTCATTCACCTGCCCAGTTGGGGTAAAAGATAATAGCAGGGGAAGGGGTTCAGTTATAGAATGATTTGTGATCAGATATAATTATGCATTGCTTTCTTAATTTTCCTTATTATATAGTGAATTCTCTTAAATATGGAATTTCCTCAGGATTTTGTGTTTAGATATTTGGAAACATTGTTGGGATACATATTTTTCCTACTGTACAAAATTTGGAAAACACTAATGTACAACTGAAATGTTGTATTTTCAGTTCTTTTTCTTGAAATAATTTAGGAACACTTCTTTCCATATTCTACTTAAACTCTGAGAAATGTTTGAACATTAGAAATTCTAATACTAATTTCTACCTTATTTGAAGCAGAAAAAGCAGTAATTGTTTTCATGCATGTGTTAACAATTCGTTGATTCTGTATTATGAGACTTGGTCTTGAGATGATTAGTCTACTGTATTTTCATCATGTTAAATTCTATGGCATGATTTTGCTAATTAAACATAGTAGATAGCAAATATATTAGAAAAAGAGGTAACAACTACATTTGCATTTTTTGGAATAAATTCAGTGTGTAAAATCAGCCCAGTCTTTGTGGTCCAACCACCCACAAGTGTTAAAATAGTACTAGCAAATATTTTTTAAAAGATTACCTAATATAGAGAGAATTTAATGTAAAAATAAAAGCATCAGGCCATTAGGGCTTTGTTTAATGCTGCATTAACCAGATTTATGAATCTCAAATAATCATCATTTATTTAAATGCAAAAGGTTTCAATTTTTTCTGAATATTAAATCAAGATTGTTTGTTAAATGCACTGAACTTTTCCAAACACCTATGCATTAATTACACAACTATTTGCAAAGTCCTCTATATCTTTAATTGAATTTTAAAACAAATGAATCTGATTCTCTTAAGTGCTATACACATTTTAAAAAGCTAATGAAATCAAACATATGTACAGTATTACTGCTAATATAAAACTAAAAGCATACATAAAGCAGAATGGTTAGCAAAAATTAAATTTAAATGTCTTTTTATATTTCTTATTTTCACACCTTTCAGAGCCTACATATTTTGAATTTTTAGGGTTTTGGTAATTCTATAAGAATTTCATATTTCTCAGCATTTTGTTTAACTTATTTAATAGAGAAAGAAAATCTCAACCATCTGTAGCTTCTAGTTCTGTGTTGATGAGTAATCTCTAATTCTCATGAATGGATTTCTCTTTTAATTTTATTTGTTATGTCAATAAAACTTACAAGTGCTCAGGTTTAGACTTGAACTTCATAATTTCTTCTGAACTTGTGTAAGTCCTTTAAATTTACTAATTTTTTTTTTAGTTACTACCCTTGTCTATGAAGGCACAGTTGCCCCACTTCTGTAAGTAGGCAAAAGTAGAAACAGAAAATTATAATGAATTGGAGAAAAGTGGGAAAGTTGATTTAATACTTGGAACAATAGGAATTCATATGCATAAATGGAAGGTCAGCCAAAGTCCAAAAGTGCTTAAAAAAGTAAAATATTATTTAAAATACTCAGAAACAGGGCTAATGATATAGCTCAGTAAAAAAGTGCTTGCCTAGTGTGTGTAACACCCTGGGTTGAATACTCAGCATTGAAAATATAAACAACATTTTAAAATAGAGTGTGCAGAGGAAACAGTATTCTTATTGCAGATTTAAGAGACAATTTGCTGAACTCTAAATTTAAAGAGAGTGTAGTATGTAAAAAATAGATTTATGACTACACCCCAGTAAATCTCATTGTCTTGTACTTCCACAAGAAATTAACTTTAATAATATTATGGGTAAGTGGCAGAAAGATCAATAGAGGAAAAAGAGCAAGAGGAGGGGAAAGAGAGGTATTAGTATCTGAATTAGAGTAAGATATATTTCATGCTTGTATATATTATATCAAAATATATTCTGTCATGTATAATCTAAAAGAACCAAAAATATAAAAAATGAAATAAAGAAAAAATAAAATACATAAACAAAAACATTATTTCTAATATTTTTGCAAAATTGAAGAGAGAATGTTAAATTGTTTTATTAAGGATGTAAATAAAAGTATCAAATGCATAATACTGGATGATAGAGTAATTGTGCCATGTCTATTGTAAAAACAAGTAAAACATTACTAAAGGCAGCAATGAATGTTTTGATTAATTTTAAACATATTATGCTTCTGAAACAGAAAAAACAACTTTTCAGAAATGTCAATTCTACCCAAAATTAATACCTTTTTTCAATGTAAATATCAGTTGATAATGAGTTTTTAATTTTATCTGGGTGCATATATACACTAGAATGATAAATAAAATTGCAAAAAAAAAAATAAAAAGGAGAAAATAATAAGGAGAAGAGGGTATAGAATTAAATCTACTGCTGTAAAACTAAATTCTGAATATGAATATATGAATATTAAATAGACATAAAAAATAATCAAAAACCTAAAAGAAAACCATGAATATATGCAAATCAAGAAATAAAAATAGCAAATTGTTTTAATATAAAAAATTTTTTCATAGCACTTTTTCATCTTTAGTAAAAATTAACATCACATTTCTTATCATCAGTAAAATAATAAGATACTTCATTGGTTTCAAGAACTGTTCAGTTTTATGAAAATAAAAGTAAATAAAAACAAAAATTTTAATGAATCAGAATAACAGTGATGTAAATTTTCTGCCTCATTTATAATACCTGATATATTCATACTGATTAAGAGGATCAATTTAAAAGTGATTAGAAACATAGTCAACATAAAACGATAAAATCTTAAAATGGGTGAGCCCTTTTCTAAGTGAGGCATGACATCTAAAATGCTAATTAAATACAGGTTCCTGTCCTTGAGGAAGCAGTTAATGCTCACTTACAGAATTAAGTATAATTGAATGAAGAAACATGATGAACTGAATGATGGAGAATGCTTGCTAAAAGCCTTCTTGCGTATGTTAAGGAAGGATTTATTATTATTTTCCTAAAAATGTTCTAAAGAGATCATTAATAGTTAAATCTGCGTCCAATCATCTCTGCACACAATGCTAAGAATGAAATATGAATTTTGCAAATTATTTGGTGACAGGATTAGACATTCATTTTGGATTAAGCAAAACAGAACAAATGATAATCTTAGGTAACTACATGATTTTAATGGAATGGTATTCTTTGTATTTGATCAAAATAGAAATAGAAAAATAGTAATTAGTAACCAGTAATTGGATTTTGATATGAAGGAAGGGTGATTTTCTTATCAGAATGATTCCAGGGGTCAAGGAGACACTGAGTTTCCCCACAGGGCTTCCACCTAGCCTGTGTTAGATGCTAGTTGCATCCCAAATCACAGTGAGTTGAAATGTTACCTTCTGTTGGCATCATAGTATATATGAAGATTCTCATGGCAAATGCAATAAGGAGAATCATGAAATATTGATCTGATGTCATTAAAGTACTCTGAAAAATTTGGGCTTGCTTACCAATTTTATCTGAATCATTAGTACAGTATAAGGAGATTCCAGTGAATCTTTGTGGACCTTACTCTCTTATGATTTTTTCATATCCTATTCATCCAGCTACACACACACAATACACTCCTAAACTTGGATTGTTTTATCTTAATTGATCATATTTTTAAAAGAAAGATATATATAATAAATCTGGAAAAATAAAACAGGAAACATTAGAGATAACCTACTTAGAATTATTTCCTTTATGGAACTACATTAAAGAAATGTGAGACCTTTCTACAAAATATCTTAATTTCAAATGAGATTCTTTGTTTTGTTGTTTCTCTAAATGAAAACAGAATATAGTTGAAATGCCCATTCATTGTAAAATTATACTGATTTTATAATTTATGTTGGAATAAAAAATACTAAGAGTCCTATGAACTTTTAAAATTTTTATCTATTTATTTTTGCTTTTCTCCTTGTGCTTGTCATAACAAGAGTCAAGAGTCATTTTATTAATCTACCTTGATTTCTTCATCAGCAGGGACTACAAACCCAGTTCTTCAGGTACATAATTTGTTGTCATGTGTTTAGTTAAGAATGCAGCCCTATCTTTTCCTATTATGCTTATTTCTAGATGATTTAAATTATTTTGTTATGAAATATGAACCCAAGTCATATAAATGTTGTAAAACAAGCTCCTAAAGCCTACTTAGCAATCTTTATTTTCATATTCAATTTTATGGTCTCTAAAACAAAAGTCTTTAAGTTATTCTAAGTCATATACTCTTAAAACTAAGTCATGTACTCATTCCAAGTCAGGGGTAATTAGAGATATCACTAAAAGTCAGAAAGCAAAATTAAAGAGTGAATGAAATCCACTTTTGCTTTATCTTACATAATTTTATAAGCTCTAGACTCTGAATATCTACATTGCATGGTATATTGCAGATAAAATTGATGGATGGTTCCTTTAAGACTGGTACTTCCGAAGATTCCTAGACCTCAAGTTTTGGGCAGAATAATTTTTAAAAACCAAATATTATGAATGACTTTGGGGAACTTTATTTCCCTTTCCAGTCTAATATCTTTGAGTTTTGTTCTAAAATTTCTTCTAAAAAATTAACCTTTCATCAAGTGTAATTATAATCAAAGAGGGAATGAATATATGCATATATGTGTAAGTGTATATGCATATTTATATATTTTTTTCACTAAGTTACCAAATGGTTTATGTCTTACCAATCACTTATCTGCAGAGTAACAAGTATATTGTTCTGCCTCTATAGGTCTAAAGCTAAAAGCAAAAACCCCATAACATCTCTCCTTCTTTACAATGCAGAAGACACTGACATTTCTTTCACAGGGACAGGATGCTGATTGACTGATACTACTCCAGGGCTGCCTGGAAACCATGCTTCAAAATGGTCCTTACCCTTTTTTAAATTTTATATCCTTTCCACACTGTGTTCAATTTAAGAGTTAGTAATTCAGAAATATTTATATTAAAATGTTACTGATATAATACTTTAATGAAACATAAAGAGTAAAATAATAGAACTTGTTGAATTTTGTTTGTTTTATATGTACCAGAAAAGGCATTTGTATATATTATATACATATATATGCATAAAAATAAATACTTATATATGTAGATTATTTTTTATTCTAAGTATGAAGGAAACCGTAGTAAAATAGTAAATATGTGCCATCGTATATGTGAAACATATGGGTGTATAAATATTTAAAGTGATTATAATAAACAAGGTTGACATCACTCCTCCAGTAATTTTATAATATCATGATATTTACACATAGAATTATCAAAGAAAGAAAAATATATACAATTCAGTTTGGAAAATACAACGATTTCATATAGGCTGTATTTCCAGTGTTAAAACCTACCATATGGAATATCTGTTAATCTAGAAGATTATACTGGGATTTGAAGCACATTTAAAATAGTTACTAAGGTTCAAATAAGCTCTATTTTTGCAGAATTCAAATAATCTCAATATTCTTGTTATGATGAAGGATAATATAAACATATGTCTTTATGGTTTGGATATGAAATGTACCCCCAAAGTTCCTGTTAATGCATTGGACTGTGAGAGCTGTAACCCAATCAGTTCACCCTACTTTGAATGGACTGACTGGTAATATGACTGGTGGGGCTTGGGAGAGGAGTCACAGAGTGGTACTTGGGGAGTGCCTTGAAAGGGCTATTCTTCCTGGGTACATTCCTCCCTTACAATCTGCTTCCTAACTATACCATGAGCTAGGCAACTTTCCTCACCTCAGTCCTTTCCCCATGGTGTGCTGCCTCACCTTGGGCCCAGAGAAATGGAGTCAAGTCATTTATGGACCTCTGAAACTGGAAGCTCCAATAAACTTTACCTCTTCTAAATGATATCACTAATAAGTGGATGATGACACATAATGGGGGGTGGGAGGGGTTAGTGTTGGGGTTGGAGTTGGGTTTAGGGAGGGGGGCAGGAATGGAGGAAGGAAGGACTGTATAGAGGGAGGGGAGGGGTGGGAGGGGTGGGGGAGAAGAGAAAAAAATGGCAGAATAAATCAAACAACATTACCCTATGTAAATTTATGATTACACAAATGGTATGCCTTTACGCCATGTACAGGCAGAGAAACAACATGTATCCCATTTGTTTACAATTAAAAAAAAAAAAACTTTACCTCTTCTAAGATTTTCTTGCCAGGTGTTTTTGTCACAACAATGAAAAAGCTGACTAAATCACAGGGATTCCAGGTACTTTTTGCCCAAGTCATTCATTCATTTATTTGGCAAATATTTTCCAGCAGGTTATAGGTAAAATGGTCCTCAAAAGAAACTAAGTTCCTTTTCTCAAAGTCTACAATGAAATGGAAATTATAATTTTCTTAAAGTCCTCCATTAATGTACAAGAACACTGCTATAGATCAGCAAAATCAACTCTGTACTTAGAAGTATACAGTACTTTGATGCTTTTCAGTTACCTAGTTCAGCCTTAATACATTTTAGCTTCTTATTTACCTTGAATCAACATAAATTATATAGTACTTATACTATTCATAAATACTTTTCAGCAATACTATTGTTTGGATAATAATGAAATTTACACTATGGTGCAATTACTTTACACATAGACCCTTCAGATCTTCAGGTCCAAGAAAATCACATATACCAACCAAAGCATATTTATTCATTTTGAAGATTTATTTATTTATTACAGTAGTCAGACAAAAAAATGAATATTTATTAATTCAGCAAAGTGTAAGTAACGCAGATATCTGAATGTATTAGCCTGGCATGTTTGAAAAAGAATAGAAACATTAATAGATTAGCTCTGTGTACGTCTCTTTCATCTACTTTTCTCTTTAACTGCCTTTTAAGGGATTCATTAATAAATGCTACTTCATTTGACACTGACTTGTTACCACCAAGTAGTCCTATCACATAGTTCAATCTCTCTGCTTTTCATTGTTCACACACTTTTTTCCCTAATTTTCCTTTGTTTCACCATAATTTCAAAGAGAATTCCCCGTAGAATACCAGTGCCTGCTTTGAGCTAGGTATGAAAACACCAAGATTAGCAAAAGTCTCTTAGCAAAACCCTGTCTCAAAATAAAAAGAAAAAGGGGTTGGGTATGTGGTTCAATGGTTAAGCATCCCTGGGTACAACCTCACCAACAAAAAGAGGAACAGAATGGAAAGGAAATATAAAATACCCTGAGGAATTGTTTTTCTGCTCTCTCCAGAAACTGATTATGACTTTTTGGTTAATTAGAATGCCATCTTTCCATTGTCCAGATATAAAATTTTGCATCCTAAGCATCTGTGTTCCACTCAATTCCCATATTCAAATGTCAGTCACTGCAATAGGTCAATAAATTGACTTTACTTTTCAATGATATTCAAGATCATACCATTTTTTATCATGTTTGCCTCTAACATCCCAAGGTAAGCTAGCATTATCTGTGACCAGGTAAATGGTCTCCAAGTTTCACTCAGTTTTGAATCTTTTGACTTAGTGATAACAAATTATTAATTTCAAAGGGAAATATGGTATATATATGGTAGAATATAATGACATGAACTTTGATCAACAAAACAGGAAGTAAAATACAGGGTAGATATTGTCATATTGCCAAGAATTTTTGTTCTTCAAATCTAGTATACTTTAGCATTAAAATCTGCATTATAGGCCAGGTGTGGTGGTACACACCTATTATCTCAGTGACTCAGGAGGCTGAAGGAGGGGGATTGCAAGTCCAAGGCCAGTCTCAGCAATTTATTGAGGTCTTAAGCAACTTAGCAAGACCCTGTCTCGAAATGAAAAATAAAAAGGGCTGTGGATGTGACTCAGTGGTTAAGCATCCCTAGATTCAACTCCACCAACAAAAATAGGGATATATTCATCTCATAGATAAAAGGGTATCTATTTTGTAGTAGCAATATTACTATTAAAAATGAGCAAGCATTTTAGGGCTGGGGATAAGCTCAGTTGGTAGAGTGCTTGTCTAGCAAGCACAAGGCCCTGTGTTCAATCCCTAGCACCTCAAAAAAAAAAAAAAAAAAAAAAGAGCAAGCATTTCAATTAGAAGTTTAGGAGTTTACAATTTCAACTAAGGGCATACTGTTCAAAAATGAAGGAAAAACCAAAGATAGTAATATATTAGTTTTTGTAATTTTGGAATCAATATAAATTTGAGTGAATATAATGTAAGATTAAGTTAATAGTATATGCCATAATGATTATTTATTATGGGGTGATTAATCATAATGTTTCAGGTATTCATTTATAAATATTATTTCAATTCTACCATTTAAAATATAATAATAATGAATAAAGTCTCTGCTCATACAAAATATAGAGACTAATAGAAAGACACTGCTTTGGTTCCGATCTATAATATCCCTCAAATGCTCATGTATTAAAGGCATGGTCCCCAGTGCAGTAATGATCAGAGTTGGGGCATTGGGAAGTGATCAGATCATGAAGATCGTAATCTCAATGACAGATTAATTCATTGTTGAATTCATAATCTGAATGAACCTTTAAGAGGTGGTGGAACTGTAAGTAGATGAAATTTCCTTGGGGACAATATCCTATCTCCCCCAGCTTCCGAGTCACCATAAACTGAGCAGTCTTGCTCCATCAGTTCCTTCTGCCATGATGTTCTGCCTCACTCAGGCCCACAGCAATGGAGCTGACAGACTTAGACTGAAATCTAAGTAACTAGGAAACAGAATAAATCTTTCCTTCTTAAGTAGTTTTTCTCGGGTATTCTGTTCACAGTGATGAAAAGTTGACTAACACAACAATACCTAAATGTGACACATGCCTGTGTATTTTTATAACCTAAGGATAAAAGTATGATGTTGTGAGAAAACCTTAGCTAATAGTATAAAACACATTCATAAGCATGTTGCACAAATGGTCAGATTTTTAAGAATTTGGCTATGTATTACATTAAGTTGAGTGGGAGGAGGGAGCCAATGAAATAATCTCTCTTGAGACATACTGTAATACTTCATTTCCCTCAAAGAACTGAAATTCAGCCAGTACAGCTGGAGATGAGAGATCAAGAGAGTATAATAAGATGTCTCTGGAGGGATTCAAGATCAATCCCAAACTTCTGAGTCATATTTAACTTTTGATCCTCATTGTAATTGAAATGGGAGAGTCAGTAAATCTATAAATTTTGATGAAATGGTTATAGTGTTATAATGACCATTCATGATATAGTTAAGGAAAATGTTTTAGAGTAAGTCAGAGAATGTATCTTAAGCTAGGATACTTTGGTTGTGAGGGATATGCTAGTTTGTATAACAAGCAGGGCAACAAATATGTAGATATGTTATCAGCTATTAGAAATATGTAAGATGAAAAATTAATGGCAGTATTTAATTGCACATGGATTAAGAAAATATTGTATTATTGTTATAGTCAACTAAAAATCAATAACTAAATTTTGCTATTCACAAGTTCAGTTATTGGTAATGAGAGTAAATTAATAAGAGAGTTCATTTCCTCATGCAGATTTCATTATGAAATAACAGTTTACTGGCCTTTGTAATGGGAAGGATGCAGGTATGACTCTATAAGAAAAGAACTATTAATCTTCCATATATACACTTAGATGAATTTAGAAGGAAAATCATAAAAGAATAGTGAATTAGTATTGGATTTCATTTGTCTTCACAATACAAAGATATGAGAAATCTGAATTTAAGGCTTTGAAGCAAAGAAGGATACATCTGCATGAAGAAACATGATTTTGTGTCTGTGGTACACAGAAGGCAATGGAGAGTGGCCCAGGGGTACTGTATTTCAATTAGGTAGCGGGGAGAAGTTCTGGTGTTTATGGTACACAGGGTGAATATAATTAACAATAATGTCCTGCATATCTCAAAATTGCTCACAGGAATGATTTTCAATGTTCTCATCATAAAGATATAAGATAAAGTTTAAGGTAGTAGATATAATAATGACTTTCATTTGATCATTACTTATGACATACATAAATTCAAACACTGTATTTTACTGAATAAAAGTGTGTAATTATTATATACCAAGCAAATTTTTTTTAAAAAACAGATTACAAAAAATACTCTCTAGAAGGAATTTTAAAATTCATAAGAAACAGGATGACAAAATCATGAAGTACTTCAAAATTTTATTCAAATAGATAAAGGTGGTTCTCTGAGAAAAATTGAGAGATTTCAGATAAAAGTTCAAAGACTGAGATTTCAGGGAAGCTAAAATTTTAAATACTTTAAAGAAATTACCTGAAATTTCAGGTAAAATTAGGAATGAAAATGAAATTTTATTGGATATTTGATTATGGAAATCACTAAATTCAATAGTAAGCCCATTTTTCTGTTGAACTGATAAACACATAAGATGAGAATAGTTTTAATAGAAATATGATAAGATATGTATGAATAAACCTAAATTGCAAAACTCTAAATGTATGGTATTCACTTTTTACAAATGAGGAAGTTGTGACTGGGAGTGGTTAAATCCATGACGAGTTACAGAAGGAAATGCTAATCATGAGATCTGAGTCTGTGTTTTTTGTAGCACATGAAGAAAGAAGAACCATTTATACTTATAATTTTTTTCCAAATATGGACTCTATTTATTCATTTCTAAAAAATACATGTGGATTATTTATTTCATATCAAAGATAATCAGAAGAGCACATAATTTTGTATACCTGTACAAAGGCATATAAGTGTGCATGTTTGTTCAACTGTGTGTGCCTGCATCTGTGGTAAATTTTTAGTGGTATTGAATTTAACACAGATAATTTCTGTGTGCATCAAGAGTGCTAGTAGTGCAAGCAGTGGACTAGACACTTTACTCCCTCTTTCAAGGTAATACTGTAATGCCCTGATGCTCTGGGAAGGGTATACCCGTTTGGTTCCTTTGAAGATATATGTAAATGTCTATGCCAGAAACTAGTCTGAAAGATTGGAGAACTTTCAAGTTCAGGGCCAATAAGAAAAAGACTTGGTAAAGACAATCAGTTTCCAGTTAAAACTCCAGAAAAGATAAACACTAGGAGGTACAGTAACCCAGAAATACAATTCACTCATAAAACGCTAAAAAAAAAAAACCCTCAAATCAGATCACTACTTGAGTAGACTAATTGATCTGCTTTATTTATATAGCCTAACAGAAGCAAATCTTTTCTAAAGGCTCAATTTAGTTCTCAAATTCCTCATATTTAAAATTTGGCATTAAAACAAATATATATCTTCATGCCAGGAGAAAGCATAAAATGATCACTGGAAATTGAGAGACAGAGAGAGAGAGATACAGATATAGAGAGACAGAGAGAGATCAACTCATGGGCAATGTAGCCAAAAGGGACCATAGCCATTGAAACAGAACCAAAGGTAATCCTGGTATTGGTGTTGTCAAATGAATGTTTGTGTAAGGCTTATTATTAATATTAGTCTTGTGAAAGAGTAGAGATCCCCTTATAAAAAGAAAAAGGAGAGACCCTCTGATATAAAACAAATATATCTAGTTAAGATTGACCAGGCGAGATCCAAGATGGCGGACTAGAGGGAGGCTGTGTTTCTTGTCGCTCCATAATGCCGGTTTCAAGCAGAGGATATCTGTTTCTCAGTGAGGCAGTTTTTGCTGCTTATCCATCCCCTGGTGTTTACCCATTTGTCTGCTGTGATGACCTGTAGTCTGCCAGCATATCGACGCCTTTTTTGAGTGCAGATTGCTCACTGTCAGGCATCTATCATCTGCCATTTGCCTGCCTCTCGCCTGTCCATCGCCTGCCTTACAACTATCCATTACCCAACGCTCAAGGTTCACCTCCGGATCGTCTGACAATAGTCAGCAAACTGATCGCCAACTGCCAGTGGAGCACCAGCTGACTGCTGCTGCCTGGAAGTTCACTGTTACAGTACCTGCAGGTTTGATTACACGTGGCTGCCACCACTTTGAGACAATAGCCAGGCCCCGTAGGACCCCTGGCCAGACTGACTGAGCCCCGTCTCCAGGATACCTCAGCCCAACCGATCACTCCCTGCCTCTGGGGCCCTCACATCGATTGACTGCTCCCTGCCACCAGGACCCCCAGACCAACTGACTGCGCCCTATCCCTGGGACCCCAGACCGACTGACTGCACCCGGCCTGCAGGATCCCACAACCACACCAAACACACCGGACCTCCAGGACCCCTGCTGCACCAACCACATCCCGTCTCCAGGACCTCCAGCTGACCACGTCCACCCCTGAGCTGCAGCTCCCCATTTGCCAACACATTTCAAAGCCAGAGCGGCCATCTCGGATAATCCTGAAAGGTGGAGCTCCAATCTTTGGGTGGGGCAAATTCCATCCTGCGATGCCTGCTGGAGGCTTGAAGCTCATTGTCAGGTACCTCTCATGCATCAGGCTACTGAACACTGGGAGGTTTCATTAGTATATGACTGTTATAGAGTATATTTTCTTTTTTCTCCTTTTTAAAAAATTTAAGTTTTTATTTCTTTACTTTTCTTGCTTTCTTTTCCTTTTGTTTAACTGTTCCCTCAGAGTTTTTGTCCCTTTTTTGCATGCTAACATCCGAGTTCTTTTGATTACACTCTCACCCTTTCTATTTTCTAGAACTTCCGTATATTCTTTTCTTATCCCATTAACAGCCACATTCTACATCCCTCTGCATCCTCTTTGTCCTCCATTAGAAACTGCAGACCTTATTGCAAACCTGTTTGTTTTACCGAAGATAATATTTGAACTCATTTTGTTTATTATGACAATTTTGCTATTGTCCCCAAAGGGGCTATTTGGACTAGGATTGCATCGTGTCTGATTTGGGCACTGCTTATATTGATCTCCCCTTAAAGAAAGGGTTTTGGAAACTTATAGGGTCACTATAAGCCTATAGGGGGAAATCTGCAATACCCCAGATCTGCATTGCTAGAGGGGAAGACACATGAACAACATGAAAAAACAAGGGAAGAAAATGATCCAAACAAATCTAGATTCTATATTGATAGAATCCAATGACAGTATGTTAGAAGAAATGTCAGAAAAGGACTTCAGATTATACATGATTAAGATGATTTGCGAAGCAAAGGATGAGATAAGAGAGCAAATGCAGGCAATGAATGATAATACCAATATGCTGAAAGAGCACCTGTAGGAAGCAAAAGATCATTTCAACAAAGAGATAGAGATTCTCAAAAAAAACCAAACAGAAATCCTTGAAATGAAGGAGACAATAAACCACATAAAAAACTTAATGAAAAGCATCACCAAAAGACTAGACCATTTGGAAGACAGAACCTCAGACAATGAAGAAAAAATATTTAATCTTGAAAATAAAGTTGCCCAAACAGAGAAGATGGTAAGAAATCATGAACAGAATCTCCAAGAACTATGGGACATCATGAAAAGACCAAATTTAAGAATTATTGGGATTGAGGAAGAGATACAAACCAAAGGAATGAACAACCTATTCAATAAAATAATATCAGAAAATTTCCCAAACCTGAAGAATGAAATGGAAAATCAAATACAAGAGGCTTACAGAACACCAAATGCACAGAATCACAACAGATCCACACCAAGGCACATTATAATGAAAATGCCTAACATGCAAAATAAAAAGAGGATTTTGAAGACCTCCAGAGAAAAGCATCAGATTACATATAGGGGGAGACCAATATGGATAGCAGCCAACTTCTCAACCCAGACTCTAAAAGCTAGAAGGGCCTGGACCAACATATTTCAAGCTCTCAAAGAACATGGTTGCCAACCAAGAATCCTATACCCAGCAAAACTAACCTTCAGATTTGAAGATGAAATAAAATCCTTCCATGATAAACAAAAGTTAAAAGAATTTACAAATAGAAAGCCTGCACTACAGAATGTTCTCAACAAAATATGCCATGAGGAGGAAATGAAAAACAACAATGTAGGTCAGGAAAGGGAGGAACTACCTTAGAGAAAAACCACTCAAAGGAGAAACCAAGCCAACTTAAAAACCAAAAATAAGCCAAATGACTGGAAATACAAATCATATCTCAATAATAACCCTGAATGTTAATGGCCTAAACTCATCAATCAAAAGACAAAGACTGGCAGAATGAATTAAAAAGAAAGACGCAACAATATGCTGCCTGCAAGAGACTCATCTCATAGTAAAAGACCCACAGACTAAAGGTGAAAGGATGGGAAAAAAACCTACCACGCACATGGACTCAGTAAAAAAGCGGGGGTTGCCATTATATCAGGTAAAGTGGACTTCAAGCCAAAGTTAGTCCGAAGGGATAAAGAAGGACATTTCATACTCCTTAAGGGAACCATAAATCAGGAAGACATAATGATAGTAAATATTTATGCTCCAAACAATGGTGCATCCCTGTACATCAAACAAATCCTTCTCAATTTCAGGAATCACATAGACCACAACACAATAATTCTGGGTGACTTCAATGCACTGCTCTCACCACTTGATAGATCTATCAAACAAAATCCAACCAAAGAAACCATAGAATTCAATAACATAATCAATAACCTAGACTTAACAGACATGTATAGAATATTCCATCCATCAACGAGCAGATTCACTTTCTTCTCAGCAGCACATGGAACCTTCTTGAAAATAGACTATATGTTTATGCCACACAGCAGTCCTTAGGATGTGCAAAAAAATAAAGATAGTGCCTTGTGTTCTATCAGATCATAATGGACTGAGAGTAGAAATCAATGACAAAATAAAAAAGGGAAATTACTCCAACACCTGGAGACTAAATAATATGCTATTGAATGAAACATGGATAACAGAAAACATCGGGGAGGAGATTAAAAAATTCTTAGAAGTCAATGAGAATGACGATACAACATATCAAAATCTCTGGGACACTATGAAAGTGGTACTAAGAAGAAAATTCATTGCATGGAGCGCATTCCAGAAAAGAATGAAAAGTCAACAACTACATGACCTAACATTACAACTCAAAGCCTTAGAAAAAGAAGAACAGAATAACAGCAAAAGTAGTAGAAGACAGGAAATAATTAAAATCATAGCTGAAATCAATGAAATTGAAACAAAAGAAACTATTCAAAAAATTAGCAAAACAAAAAGTTGGTTCTTTGAGAAAGTAAACAAAATAGAGAAACCCTTAGCCACACTAACAAAGAGAAGGAGAGAGAAGACTCAAATTACTAAAATACATGATGCAAAAGGAAATATCATAACAGACAGCATTGAGATACAGAACATAATGAGAAGCTACTTTGAAAATCTGTATTCCAACAAAATAAAAACTACCAAAGACATTGACAAATTTCTATAGACATATGCTCCTCCCAAACTGAACCAGGAGGACATACACAATTTAAACAGATTAATATCAAGCAATGAAATAGAAGAAGCCATTAAAAATCTACCATCCAAGAAAAGTCCAGGACCAGACGGATTCTCAGCCAAGTTCTATAAGATCTTCAAAGAAGAACTCATTCCAATTCTTCTCAAAGTATTCCAGGAAATAGAAAAGGAGGGTACCCTACCAAACTCATTCTATGAAGCTAATATCACCCTCATACCCAAACCAGGAAAAGACACATCAAGGAAAGAAAATTTTAGACCAATATCCTTGATGAATATAGATGCAAAGATCCTTAACAAAATATTGGCAAACCATATCCAAAAACATATTAAGAAAATTGTGCACCACGATCAAGTGGGGTTCACCCCTGGAATGCAAGGATGGTTCAACATTCATAAATCAACAAATGTAATCCATCTTTTCGATAGACTTGAGGATAAGAATCATATGGTTATTTCAATTGATGCAGAAAAAGCGTTTGACAAAATA
Source organism: Sciurus carolinensis (assembly GCF_902686445.1). NCBI lineage: Eukaryota > Metazoa > Chordata > Mammalia > Rodentia > Sciuridae > Sciurus > Sciurus carolinensis. Next base: position 1,137,059 of record NW_025920130.1, on the reverse strand, counting down.
CAACACCCATTCATGCTCAAAACACTAGAAAACATAGGGATAATAGGAACATACCTGAACATTGTAAAGGCTGTTTATGCTAAGCTCATGACCGCAATCGTTCTTAATGGAGAAAAACTGAAACCATTCCCTTTAAAAATGGGAACAAGACAGGGATGTCCTCTTTCACCACTTCTATTCAACACTGTCCTCTAAACTCTAGCCAGAGCAATTAGGCAGACTAAAGAAATTAAAGGGATACGAATAGGAAAAGAGGAACTTAAGCTGTCACTATTTGCTGATGACATGATTCTATATTTAGAGGATCCAAAAACCTCCTCCAAAAAACTTCTAGACCTCATCAATGAATTCAGCAAAATAGCAGGCTATAAAATCAACATGCATAAATCTAAAGCATTTTTATATGCAAGCGACGAAACAGCTGAAAGGGAAATGAGGAAAACAACTGCATTTGCAATAGCCTCAAAAAAATAAAATACTTGGGAATCAATCTAACCAAAGAGGTAAAAGATCTCTACAATGAAAACTACAAAACATTGAAGAAAGAAATTGAGGAAGACCTTAGAAGATGGAAAGATCTCCCATGTTCTTGGATAGGAAGAATTAATATTGTCAAAATGGCCATACTACAAAAAGTGCTATACAGATTCAATGCAATTCCAATTAAAATCCCAATGATGTACCTTACAGAAATAGAGCAAGCAATCATGAAATTCATCTGGAAGAATAAGAAACCCAGAAGAGCTAAAGCAATCCTTAGCAGGAAGAATGAAATAGGGGGTATCGCAATACCAGAACTTCAACTATACTACAAAGCAATAGTAACAAAAATGGCATAGTACTGGCACCAAAAGAGAAGGTAGATCAATGGTACAGAATAGAGGACATGGACACAAACACAAATAAATAAATTTTCTAATACTAGACAAAGGTGCCAAAAATATGCAATGGAGAAAAGATAGCCTCTTCAACAAATGGTGCTGGGAAAACTGGAAATCCATATGCAACAGAATGAAATTCATCCCCTACCTCTCACCCTGCACAAAAATCAACTCACAATGGATCAAGGACCTTGAAATCAGACCAGAGACCCTGCATCTTATAGAAGAAAAAGTAGGTCCAAATCATCAACTTGTTGACTTAGGATCAGACTTCCTTAACAGGACTCCCATAGCACAAGAAATAAAAGCAAGAATCAATAACTTGGATAGATTCAAACTAAAAAGCTTTCTCTCAGCAAAGGAAACTATCAGCAATGCGAAGAGAGAGCCTACAGAGTGGGAGAATATCTTTGCCACTCATACTTCAGATAGAGCACTAATTTCCAGAATACATGAAGAACTCAGAAAAATCTACACCAAGAATACAAATAACCCAATCAACAAATGGGCTAAGGATATGAACAGACACTTCACAGGAGAATATCTACAAGCAATCAACAAACATATGAAAAATGTTCACCATCTTTAGTAATAAGAGAAATGCAAATCAAAACTACCCTAAGATTCAATCTCACCCCAATTAGTATGGCGATTATGAAGAATACAAGCAACAATAGGTGTTGGAGGGGATGTGGGGAAAAAGGTACACTCATACATTGCTGGTGGGCCTGCAAATTAGTGCATCCACTCTGGAAAGCAGTGTGGAGATTCCTTAGAAAACTTGGAATGGACCTACCATTTGACCCAGCTATCCCACTCCTCGACCTATACCCAAAGGACTTAAAATCAGCATACTACAGAGATACATCCACATCAATGTTCATAGCTACTCAATTCACAATAGTCAAACTGTGGAACCAACCTAGATGCCTTTCAATTGATGAATGAATAAAGAAACTGTGGTATATATATATATATATATATATATATATATATATATATACATACAGTGGAATATTACTCAGCTATAATGAATAATAATAAAATTATGGCATTTGTAGGCAAATGGATAAAATTGGAGAATATCATGTTAAGTGAGATAAGTCAATCTCAAAAATCCAAAAGACGAATGATCTCACTGATAAGCGGATGATGAAATGTAATGGGGGTGGAAGGGGGCAAGAATGGAGGAAGGAGGGACTGTATAGAGGGAAAAGAGAGGTGGGAGGGTTGGGGGGGAAGGAAAAAAATTATGGAATGAATCAAACATCATTACTCTATGTAAATGTATGAATATGCAAATGGTATGCTGTTACTCCATGTACAAACAGAAACAACATGTATCCCATTTGTTTACAATAAAAATAAATTTAGAAAAAGAAAAAAAAAGATTGACCGAACCTGAGATAAAATAATGTGACCATGAGTTAAGGACATTGTGACTATTTCTGTGAAACAACCCATCCCTTTGGTGGCCTCAGAAGCTGCCAGTTTCAGACATGGCTAGTCTGGCTCCCCCCACCTAGCTCACCCTGCTAACTCACCAGGTGCAGTGCAAAATAGAATAGTTGGAGCTGGCTGATTGCATTCCTTGGGGAAAAAAGTAAAAAGGCCCCTATTATAATCCTGCCAGGATTTTTTTTTTTTATTGTTTTCACTTTAAAAACCAGCTTGCTGAAGTCACTCGCTACTACTGCCCCACTTGTAGTAGTGGTCTCGATGTGTCAGTCTGTTTTCTTTTTTTTTTTTTCCTCTTCCCCCAAAATACACCTTTTTCCTATTTTAGTTTCGGTAGTCTCACTATGCATCAATAACTGAACCCCACAACAAAGCAATTCTTTGTGGAAACCAACTGGGTTTCCAATAATTTGCTTTATTTATTTATTTATTTATTTTTACTTTTTATAAAGTTTATTTTTAAAATTTGTTCTAATTAGTTATATATGACTGTAGAATGCATTTTGATGTATCATACATAAATGGAGTATAACTTTTCATTCATCTGGTTGTACATGATGTAGAATCACTTTGGTCGTGTAATCACAAATGCACATAGGATAATAATTTCCAATTCATTCTACTATCTTTCCTAACCCCATACCCTCTCCCCTCCCTTCACTCCCTTCTGCCTAATCCAAAGCACCTCTATGTATCCCCAGATACCACCCACTCCTTATTATGAATTAGCATCCCCATATCAGAGAAAATATTTGGCCTTTGGTTCTTTGGGATTGGCTTATTTTGCCTAGCATGATACTTTTCAGCTCCATCCATGTGCCATAATTTCATTCTTCTTTCAAGTTGAAGGGTACTATGTTGGTTCCATAGTTTGGCTATTGTGATTTGAGCTATTATAAACATTAATGTGGCTGTGTCACTGTAGTGTACTGATTTTAAGTCCTTTGGGTATAAACCAAGGTGTGGGATAGCTGGGTCAAATGGTGGTTCCATTCCAATTTTCTGAGAAATATTCATACTGCTTTTGATAAAGGTTACACCAATTTGCAATCCCACCAGCAATTCATGAGTGTACTTTCCCCTATATCTTCTCCAATATTTATTGTTGCTTGTATTCTTGACAATTGCCATTCTGACCAGAGTGGATGAAATCTTAGAGTATTTTTAATTTGCATTTCTCTAATTGCTAGAGATGTTGAACATTTTTTCATATATTTGTTGATTGAATATATTTCTTCTGTGAAGTGTCTTTTCAGTTCCTTAGTCCATTTATTGATTGGGTTATTTGTTATTTTGGGTATTTTTTCTGTTTTGAGTTTTATGAGTTCTTTATGTTTATGTGTATTGATGTGGTGAATTACATCAATATTAATAAAATACTGTTGAACATCATACAAAAACACATTAAAAGGATAGCACATAATGATCACCTGGGTTTCATCCCAGTGATTTAAGGCCCTCTTTCACCACTTCTATTCAACATTGTACTTGAAACACTAGCCAGAGCAGTTAGACAGACCAAAGAATTTAAACGGATATGAAAGGAAAAGAACTTAAGTTGTCACTATTTGCTGATGACATGATTCTATATTTAGAGGATCCAAAAAACTCCACTAGAAAACTTCCTCAGCAAAGTAGCAGTATGCATAAATCTAATGCATTTCTATTCATAAGTGATGAATTCTTTAAAAGAGAAATTAGGAAAACCTAGTCATTCACAATAGCCTCAAAAAAGTAAAATACTTGGGGATCAATCTCCACAAAAGAGGTGAAAGACCTCTACAAAGAGAACTATAGAACTCTAAAGAATGAAATTGAAGAAAACCTTAGAAGATGGAAAGATCTCCCATGTTCTTGGATAGGCAGAATTAATATTGTCAAAATTGCCATTCTACTAAAGGTGGTATACAGATTCAATGCAATTCCAATTAAAATCCCAATGACATTCCTCATAGAAATAGAGAAAGCAATCATGAACTTCATGTGGAAGAATGAGACCTCGAATAGCCAAAACAATCCTGAGCAGGAAAAGTGAAGCAGGAGATATCACAATATCAGACCTTAAACTCTACTATAGAGCAAAAGTAACAAAAATGGCATGGTATTGGCACCAAAATAGGCAGACCAAAGGTACAGAATACAAGACATGGAGATGAACTGACATAAATACAGGTACCTCATACTACACAAAGAAGCCAAAAACATACAATGAAGAAAAGATAGCCTGTTCAACAAATGTGCTGGCAAAACTGGAAATCCATATGCAACAGAATGAAACTAAACCCCTATCTCTCACCCTGCACAAAACTCAATTCAAAATGGATCAAGGAGTTAGAAATTTGACCAGAGACCCTGCACCAAACAGAAGAAAAAGTAGGCCCTAATCTTCAACATGTTTATGATCGCCCACCGCCCACGGGGACAATCACAACGCGAATGCTCTTCTTGAGCACAGGAACAAAAAGAGCCGCTTTATTCCACCAGTCTCCGACTTATATTGAGAACATCAGCCTATCAGAGAGTAGACTACCAGGAAAGTCAGCCTATCAAGGAACAGTCTCCAGGCAGATACCAGGATCGCCTCATGTACAACAGCCAACCAGAGTTACTTCCTAAAACTTGTATATGAGTGCAGCTATGTCTGACAAGCTGCCAGGCGCCATCTTAGAGATCAGGCCACGGTGCGGCTCTGGGGCCCTCAGAGCCCGCCCCTGACATCTCCCCCTTATTCTTTAAATAAAGAAAAAATGACTTGGGACCATGCCTGTCTTAGGTTGTCCATGGTAAATTACATCCTTACCCGTCATTGGAATTCTGAACTCCAGGCGTCAGAACCCTGTCTTAGGTTGGTATGCATTTCCACGGATCTTACCCGTCTTTGACTACTGGTCCAGCATGCTTAGCCACACTTGGGGGGATGTGCCTGTCTCAATGGCTGTCAAAGTCTGTACTATAGCCCATCAATGACGTCGGGCATCTTGGCAAGCTCTGATTTGGCTGTGTATAACATAGGCTGTCCCTAAGCAGATAATAATCAGAACAGCTACTGTTCCAGCCCACTGTTAACAAAGAGAACATCTTGGATACTGATGCAACTTGAACCCTGGTGGCATTGACTCTGAGTATTTCAGCTCGTAGCTGACTGGTTAAATTATCAAACATAGATGACCAATTGCCAGTAAGGTAGACAGATTTTTAGATAACATAGCCACAGAGCTAAGATATTATAAGCAATAGGGGTGACACACACTGCTCTTAAAGGATAAACACATCCCAGTCCCAAAAGTTCTTGCAAGATATCCACTTGTTCTTGTAGTAAGTCCACTCTTTGACTTACAAGGAGTATGCCTGCTGTTAGATGTTGGTTTAGGGTCTCTATAGTCTGTAAGACTGCAGCTGTATTTTCGGCCAAGTGATTGTCATTGCTGTCCGTATGGTTGTGTCAATGCTGCTGCTGCAGAGGCTGCAATGGTAGTGATCACAGCTGCTGTGATGCCAAAATCTCTTCTGTTTCTTGATAATAGCACTGGCAGTTCTGTATCTGAAACAAGACTGGGACTGGTAGGAAGGTAGGAATACACATTAAGACTGCCAGCGGGAACCTAGAAGCATTTCAACATTGAGAGAGATAGCATAAATCTGAAGTACAATTGAGAGAAGCGGTTGTTTCGTTAGTTAGCAGAAACGTAAAAGAGGGGAAACACACAAACTGGGGTAGGTGGAAATGTACATAGTTGAACTGTTCCTCCTAAGAGACTAAAAAGAGGTTGTAAGTTAGTTCAAAGGGGGAAAGGCTACAAGCATCATAGTCATCAGGAGTATGTTCAGCATCTTCATTTTGTTGGTCTGAGTTACTTGTTGGTAGCATTGGCACTGGTCGAGTTAGTCGCTCAGGAACCCAGATAGGCGATGTTTTGTCCTGTGGAAACACACAAACCGAGCCGCAGCTCCGGTAAAGCACTGGGTCTGGGCCGTTCCATTGTCCTGTAAGAACATCCTTCAATTTTACCATCACTCTATCATGTTGTTTATGATTGCCATGTCTCTCAGCGGCAGAGCGACCCTCATTATCCAGAGTTAAAAAATTTAAAATAAAGAGGCAAAGAGAAAGTTTATCTTTAGGGGACCTGAAGGTCTCCCCTATTCCCCCTTTTTGTTTATAAAGAGTCCTTGTGGGTTATAAGGTATACCTGTGGTTAGAGTTATTTCAAATTTAGTGAGAAATTGGTTCTTACCAAATTTAGTTTTTAAAGAAAAATTTAGACTCTATAACGTAGTACAATACTCTAACAGTTGCTTAACCATAATTGTATAAACCCCTATCTTTAAGACTAATTGTTCTAAAGAATAAAACTTAATAGACACAAAGTTAAGAGTAAATTAGTGTTTCTAAGAAATCCTTGTTATTTTACCATGTCATTTTACCATATAGATCAAACTTTGGTTTATATTAGAACATTAGTATTTCACCTTAGGAAAAACCTTAAATAGCTTTAAATTTTTCACATACATACAACCAACTTAGTTACATGAAAACTTGTTGAAACTTGCCCTTTACTTACATAGACTTTCTTAGCACTTACTTAGACCCTCATTTATTTCATCACACAAGCACTTTCTTACCCAGAAACATTTCCTTTTCCCTTTTATTAAATATATTTCCATACCCAGAACCTTTTATTTTCTCTTTCCTATTTGTTGACCCCTTTTTGTTCATATTCTGAAACAACTCTCATTTAATTTCTGAATTTAGATAAATTACTCTATTTTAACAAGATTAAATATTTTGTTATTTATAGTACTCTAATTGAAACACAGTTGAAACTTTTAGAACCCTTTGTGTATAGAATTGTACCTGTTAGGACATAACTCTTAGTAACCTTGTTTTTAGTTTAGTGATGACACAAAACAATTTTCTGTACAAACACATTTGAGTAATCCCATGCATGTCAATTCTAATTCACTTATTTTCTTTAAAAAAAAAAACCAAGATATTAGACAAGTGTCCTGAACAGTATTTGCCAGCTTTTTCTTGTTGGAGGAAAGTCCTAGAAAAATTGATGTTAGACATTTTATAAACATCAACATTATATTAGTTTGACCACCTAGAGACTTGCAAGTTATTTTCAAGACATTTTACTTCTATTAGTTTACCCAATTTAAATCGAACTTTTTAAAATCATGTGAATTAAAATTATCTGGATCCATTTTTAAATTTTAATTTTAGGAGTGCTCAGTTTTGATACAGACAAAACATGACATCAGACAGCACAACATACACATAACACAAAATCAAAGGCCTTGAAACTTTATAGGTGAATCTCCATTGCAATGTAAGACATGTTCAAAAACTCTAGTTGAGTAAAAAAAATAGAACTGATCAAAAAGGTCATGAGCTCAAAAAAAAATGTAGAATTCAAAAAAACAAGAGTCCTAGAAAAATGAAGCGGCCATTAAGTACTTTAGTAAAGCACAATAAAATTTACTTTTGCTGGAGTTCAGGTAAGACTTTTTGCTCTTTTTTTTTTTGTTTGTTTTCAGACCCGTCTCCTACTGAGCCTTCAGGCTTTCTCTATTTACATTTCAATGTAAGCCTTGACTGAGATTTGGATCTGAAAGGGGAGAAAATGTTCCAGCAGAAACTTGATGCCTAGGGCATTTTAACCCTTAATCCTGGTTAGTAATCAATTCAGGTTTGGACGCAGAAAATTGTGAAACAATTATCTCCCAATATTTGTGGGGACTGGGGCTACTATATCATACTCCTTAAAGGACATGCCACTGATGGTTGGGCTGGTTTGTTTACTATGTGGCAAGTTTCTGGAAGGAGATGCAACGGGGAGGAGCCGGCGGTTCTTTAGGCGGCAGCTCTTTGGGGAGAAACTTGGAGCCCCCTTTGGGAGGTCCTGGAGAGAAGCAGGCCTTAAGGGCGGATAGTAGGGCAGACTCCTAATGGGGGACCCTCCCCTAAACTGATTTCCCTCTTCCTAACAAGTTGTTCCTCACACCCAGTTTCATTTTTCTTGTCTGTCTCTGATCTGATTGACGCCCTTTCAGATGCTTTAGACCTTTCCTCTTTTATTTCCTCCAAAACCTCTTCCCCTTGTTTTAAGGCCTCTGTGCATTTTTCAATATTAACTCCATTAACCTTCTAATCAGTGCACTTCCCTTTACTTATAAACCCTCCTTAAAAGTGAGGTACCAACATGAAGAATTAAAAAGTTACACAGGATGAAAATAAGCAGCTTGCTTTACTGAGAAAAGATGGAAATCATCTATGTGGCTAAATCAGCTTATGAGGGGCTATGGGTCCAACCAATTCCAATTTGGGAATTGCCCGAGTGATGCAATCAATATCAGCAAAAAGATCTGTTACTCCTTAAACTCTACAAGGACTATGACAGCTGCTTCCATTTTGTGAGCCTTGAGTTGAAGAGTTCTGTGCCCTGTTTCTTAAATGATTTGGTAACATCTTTCCCTCAACAGTAACCAATTTGCACTCATTAGCCCAATGTTTTTCTTTTCTGCACCTTGGGCAAAGACCTGAGGCATGAGGTGTAACAGATTTTACTATAGTTATCTCTTTTGTTAGGGCATTATCTCTTTGCTGCTGATTTTGTGCATCTATTGAAGCGTATTGGCCTTCTCCTATTAACATCTCAACATTTCTATCAGGAAACCTTGCTACTATGTTTCTGCAAGCAGTTTCAACAGCTATTTCTTTGCCACTGAGCTCTCCAATTAGACATTGTCCTCCAGATAACACTGCTCTGAATAGCTGTTTCCAATCAGCCTTAACTGTCTCTTTAAAGTTTTTCCTAATGGTTGATGGTATCTCTATTTTGGTCCTCAAATACAGGCAGGTTCTACAAAATTTGAAGCTCTTTATATTAGGTTTAGCTTTCTACTACCTTTTCCCCTGGTTCTTAAATTTTCACTACCACTTGGTTATTTCTTTGGGGGTTCTTTGTATTAGATTTAGCTCTCCTTTTCCCCTTGTTCTTAAATTTTCTGAGTAATTGTTTTCTAGGTTACTACCACTCAATCCTTCCTCACTTTGTTCTCTTTAAGAGTTCTTTTCTGTTGCTATTAGATCCTGTGTATGAAGATCCTCTCCAAGATGTTCCCACTGTGGAATATTTAATAATCCTTCATCTAAAAACCAAGGAGCTACCTTCTCTATTGTATCTAAGAATGTTCTAGCAGTTTTGGTTTTTAAAGGTGTACCATTGGTCTTAAGCAGTTCCCGTAAGGATTGTTGCATAGGAACTTTTGATATTTCAGACCCCATCTTGTACAAAGTAAGCCACGTTCCGCGTGCTTATCTAGTCCTTGAACTGCCTTTCGCTTAGTTCACTGTTTTTGGACCGCTTTCCGCTTAGTCCACTGTTTTACTTTCCTTTTTGGACCGCTTTCAGCTTAGTCCGGATAGTCGCGTACCGCGAACGTCAAGGCTGCCTTTCACTTGTTTATTTTTGATCTTTAGTCCTTGAACTGCCTTTCACTTAGTTTACTGTTTTTGGACCACTTTCCGCTTAGTCCACTGTTTTACTTTCCTTTTTGGACCACTTTCCGCTTAGTCCGGATAGTCACGTACCGCGAACGTCAAGGCTGCCTTTCACTTGTTTATTTTTGACCTTTTTATAACCAGTTTAACTTGTTAAAATTTTAGAATATCTTACCTTGTTTTCTTACTTATCCTTGTAAAGTTTTCATTCCCAGGTTTCAGCACCACTTATGATCGCCCACCGCCCGCGGGGACAATCACAACGCGTACGCTCTTCTTAGGCACAGGAACCAAAAAGCTGCTTTATTCCACAAGTCTCTGACTTATATAAAGAACATCAGCCTATCAGAGAGTAGACTACCAGGAAAGTCAGCCTATCAAGGAACAGTGTCCAGGCAATTACAAGAATCGCCTCATATACAGCAGTCAATCAGAGTTACCTCCTGAAACTTGTTTATGAGTACGGCTTATTCTGGCAAGTTGCCAGGCGCCATCTTAGACATCAGGCCAGGGTGTGGCTCTGGGGCCCTCAGAGCCCGCCCCTGACAATGTTGGCTTAGAATCACACTTTCTTAAAAAGACTCCCAAAGCATAAGAAATCAAAGCAAGAACCAATAAAAGGGATGAACTCAAACTAAAAAGCTTTTTCTCAGCAAAGAATATCAATAATCTGAAAAGAGAGCCCACAGAGTGGGAGAAAATCTTTTCCACATGTACTGCAGACAGAGCATTTATCTCCAAAATTTATAAAGAATTTATAAAACTTCACACCAAAAATACAAAGAACCCAATCAATAAATGGGCCAAGGAACTGGACAGAAACTTTACAGAAGAAGACATACAGGTGATTAATAAATATAGGAAAAAGTGTTCAACATCTCTGGTAATTAGAGAAATGCAAATTAAAGTAACTTAAACAAATTAAACAAGTAAGATTTCATCTCACTCCAATTAGAATGGCTATTTTCAAGAACACAAACAATAATATATGTTGGCAAGGATGTGGGGAAAAAGGCACACTTTTACATTGCTAGTGGAGTTGCAAATTGGGGCAGTCACTCTGGAAAATAGTGTGAAGAATCCTCAGAAAATTGGAATGAACCCATCTTTTCACCCAGTTATCCCACTCCTCCATTTATACCCAAAGGACTTAAAAAATTATCATACTACAGTAATGCAGCCATATCAATGTTTATAGCAGCTCAATTCACAATAGCTAGATTGTGGAACCAACCAAGATGCCCTTCGACATATGAATGAATAAAGAAACTGTGGTATATATACACAATGGAATATTATTCAGCCATAAAGATTAATAATATTATGTCATTTCAATTAAATGAATGGAATTGGAAAATATCGTGCTAAGTGAAATAAGTCAATCCCAAAAAAACCAAAGACCAAATGTTTTCCCTGGTAAGTGAATGATGATATACAATGGGGGTGGGGAGTGAAAGAAAAATGGAGGAACTTTAGATTACATAGAGGGAAATGAGAGAGGGGGATATGAAAAATGATGGAATGAGACAGACATCATTACCCTATGTACATGTATGATTATATGAATGATATGAATCTACATTGTATACAACCATAGAAATGAAATGATGTACCCCTTTTGTGTACAATGAATCAAAATGCAGTCTGTAAAAAGTATAAAAATACTAATTATAAAAAAAGTTTACATTAAAGTGCACTGGTACAAAATCTTAACCATCATTTTCATCAATAATTCATATGTGTAACATAAAATAATTATTCCAAGTTATAATAGCAATAGAAGTAAAGAATTTTATCATGTTTCTAAAATGTATAAGCATATATTTACATATCTTTCTATATTTTATAATCATAAAATGATCATGGTGATGTTATCTCACACCCTGCTTCCCAGACACTTCAGAATATGAGGAGAAGAATGGGAGACAAATATCCTCTCTGTCCAGAATGTCCTCACTGCTACACATTTACACAGCTGGCTCCTTCTCTTCCTTTACTTGTTAACTTAAATGTCATAGTTGGAACTATTTTCATTGATTCCAAAATTCCATAGACCTATCCACCTCTGAAATATAAACTTCTTAAATATAAAATATGTGAGAATTATATTTTCCTTCACATCTTAATTAAAATTAAATTCAATTGTTTCAGAAAAATCTAGCCTAGAGTTCCTGCTATCCTTAACTTCATTATATTCCTCTGATTGCATTATATCCTTTGTCTTCACTCTCTTATTCAATCTATGTATTTATATTGCTCTTCTTTAAAGAATATCTCCCATTTTTCTCCCTTCTCATCTTCAGAGTCACCAAGCTATTCATTTGGTTTTCTTTCGATTATTTTCCTTCCCGAATACAATACCTGACAACTGTTTACTCCCACCAACTTCCACATATCTCAGTCTTACACGTATATCTCTCTATACATATTTGCCATCGTGAACTAGTAGGGGTCTTATATTTCTTTCTAGGATCATTGTTATCATTATGAGGATATGGGAGATAATATGTTAAAAAGGGGGTGAGAAAAAAGTATTACAAGGTGCCTGACATTTGTTTCCAGTGAGGGAGGAGGAGTCCCATGCAAACTCTTTACTTTTATATGTCTCACATGAAGCGTCGAAGCCACATGTTCCATCCATTTCATTCTTGGAATTATTGTTGTCATGCAAGTCCTGATTTTCTTGTCTCTTAGGGACATATTTTGCTTTTATGATAATAAATTGAAGTAAAATATACATGAAACTCCTTGTAATTACAAGTCAATAAATAGCACAACAATGGGCAGTCTTCAGAGAAATTAACATCATTCCTCGATTGCCAAAAATTGTCACAACCTTTTCCTTTTCCTTCATGGACATTCTAGGAAGGAAAAAACATGAAAAGTGTAATGAGAAAGCATTCAATACACTTTCTTCTCTCCAGTACACAGATCATTTTCTGAAATAAACCATATCTTAGGCCACAAAGCAACACTTAGTACACACAAAACATCAGAGATAATGCCATGATTCTATCAGATTATAATGGAATGATATTAGAAATCAGCAATATAATAAAAAATACAAGCTACACTAACATCTGTAGACTAGATAATACACTACTGAATAACAAATGGATAGCAGAAGAAATCATGGATAGAATTTAAAAATAATGTAAGTGAGAATATGGGAGATAATATGTTAAATGAAAATAGCAACACAGCATACGTAAGTGAGGAGAAACACAACATATGCATATCTCTGAGACACAACATATGCATATCTCTGAAGGTAATTCTCAGAGGAAAGTTTATAGCACTGATCTCATTCATTAAAAGAATAGAAAGTCTCCAAATAAATAAGCAAATATTACACCTCAAGGTCCTGGCAAGGGAAGAACAAATCAAAACTAAAAGCAAGACAAGGCCAGAAGTAATGAAAATTAGAACCAAAAATCAATGGAATAGAAACAGAAGCTTCAAATTAATCAGCGATACACAAAAGTTGATTCTAAGAAAAGAAAATGGATAAATCTTTGGCCATACTAATCAGAGAATGAAGGAAAAATCTCAATTGTCTAAAATACATGATTTAGGAGGCAATATCACCATGCACAACACTGAAATACAAAGGGAAATCAGAAACTATTTTGAAATCTTATACTCCAATAGAATTGAAAATCTTAAAGATGTTGACAAGTTTCTAGTGAAAGATAACCTACAAAAATTGAGCTTGGACGACACAGAAAATTTAAAGAGATCAATTTTAAGCAATGAAATTATAGATACTAACAAAAGCTTACCAATAAAGAAAAGCCCAGGACCTGATGGAATCTCATCCCAGTTCAGGGAAGAACTAAGAGCAAACCTCTTCAAAATATTCAACAAAAAAGAAAAGGAGGGGACCCTTCCAAAGTGATTCTATGAAGCTAGGATCACACTGATTCCAAAACAAGATGAGGACCCATCAAAGAAAGAAAAATCTCAAGCCAATAATCCTGATGAACATAAATGCAAAAGTTCTTAATAAAATACTGGTAAATCACATACAAAACACATTAAAAAGGCACACACCGTGATCAATTGTGCTTATTCCAGGGATGAATGGTTTGCTCAATAGATGTGATGCAGAGAACCTAACACGAACAACGTCTTTTCTGGTGAAGAAAGAGGCTTTCTTCCCTTCAGCTAAGAAACAAAGCTAAGCTCTCTACTCTACCTCTAGCCAACATCTGACTGTAGGGGTTACCAACACAAATCATAAATGTTAGGTCAGAATTTGGGCAACTGTAGGAGAGAGAGCAGAGTAACTGAGACGAAGGGCAGGGCAGCGCGCCCAAACGGTGATCAATCAAACAGACAAGAAAACTCCACCTGTTGACCTTTAACTCCACTGACCCTTAACTCCACCTGTTGAGCCTTAATTCCACTGACCCTTAACTCCACTTGTTGAACCTTAACTCCACTGACCTCTAACTCCACCTGCTGACCCTTAACCTCCTTAACTCCACCTGTCACTCAGCAGGACCCCCACCCATTCCGGCCTATAAAGACCCTGGGCAGCCAAGGCCACGAGTAATTTCTCTGGCTCCCTTCCCTGACCCCAGGGGCTGGGAATATTGCCCGAGGGCCAGATTACAATAAAGCTTGCTTCTGCTGCTTTCTGCCCGATTTTATTTGGCCACTAACCGGTACCCCCAGCTTACACTAAAGGCAAATGTGTTTGAAACCAGATGTAGGAAACCTAATTGTCCCTGTAGAAAACTTAGCATCCATCAAAAACTTATCAAATCGATGTGTGGTTCATAATGTTCAAAGATATCTGATCAATATGCATAACTTAATATCATTCTTATTCAGGGGCCATCAAATTTAGAAATTTAAAAACATCTTTCGCAATAATGTATGGGAATGCACTGATGCAAGTCATGAACGACTTATGAAATAAAAACCACGAAACCTTCCTCAAAACAAATAGCTTAATAGATCGAGCTGTATGCCACAGTGATGGGTCCAATTCCTTTGCTTAATCTACAAAATGCTTTTTTAAAATCCACACAAGGCTCGACTTTGACATACTCTGTACACTTGTAATCATCCAGGAACTCTACCTATGTCAAATAAGGGGGTTTTTCAAAGTCCAGAGTACTGTCCAATCGCTTACCAATCAGCAGTCTTGCAATGACCTTCTCCTCCAGACAGTCGTGTTGTCCTTGTCCTCTTCTTTTCAAGGCTGGGGGAAAGTGGAGAGCAGCTTGCTTTCCTGTGATAGACCCAGGTGTTCTCCACAGTGGCAGTAAATCTTCCAAGCAGTAGTGAGCACTGTCAATAGGCCAACATGGCACGTCCCTTGGGCCTTTCTCTCTTTGGCCACACCAAGAACAAGAAGCCAGGACCTGTTTCTCCTCATCTTCCAGGAGCAGTTCATCAGGTCTCTGCCTGGGCTTGTGAACCCAGATGGTTTTAGCAGGGCCCAGGTGTGCGGGCTCTGCGGGCCCCTCAGGCTCCAACAGGCTGATCATCCTGGCAGCTGCAGCCTCTCTCCACCTCGCCAAGGCTTTGGCGGCGGCTTTGCCTTTCGGGACAGGGTTAGGTCTGGAGAACCAGCAGCCCGAGGGCTCTGGGCTCCCACAAGTCACAGCCTGTGGCCCTTGCAGCCACGTCCTCTGCTTGGGGAGAGCCTTCCTGGACCTGCCACTGGGCAGTGGCACAGGACCTCTGGGTGAGCGCAGGGCAGGGTTTGAGGCCTGGACCCACCCCAACAATGCAAGTATGCAATTCTGATTGGACATACCAAAACAACAATAATACAATTTTATTGACCTATATTTATATACCAATGATTTATTGATTTAGAAGTGAACTTGGATGGGGGTGAGAATGTGGGGGAAAAAGTACAGTCCTGCACGGCTGGTGGGATTGCAGATTGGTAAAACCCTTATGGAAATCAGTATGGAGATTCCTCAGAAAACTTGGAATGGAAGCACCATTTCACCCAGCTAACCCATTCCTGCTTTAGACACAAAGAACTTCATATCCACACACTACAGTGATACAGCCACATGGATGTTTAGAGCAGCCCACTTCACAAGACCTAAACTAAGGAACCAACTGAGGGACCCTTCAATAGGTGAATGGAAAAGAAAAAGTGGGATGTAGACACAAGGGAATATTACTCAGCCTTAAAGAATTAAAGTGTGGCATTTGCAGGTCAGTAAATGGACGGATTCTGAGAATATCATATTAAGCCACATAAGTCAATACCAAAGAACCAAAGGTCAAATGCTTTTTGTGGTAGGCAGATGCTAATTCACAATAAAGGGGGAGGCTAGGGAACAATAGAGATTCTTTACATTACACTGAGGGGAATGAAGGGAGGGGAGAGGGAATGGGGGGCAAGAAGGATGGTAGAATGAATTGTACATTATTGCCCTAAGTGCCCATATGATTACATGACAGGTGTAATTCTACACTCCAGACAACCAGAACAATGAGAAGGTATGATCTATTTTGGTATGATGTGTCAAAGTGCATTCTACAGTCAGGTACAACTAATCAGAACAAATAACAAAAATATGCCAACAATTGAAATTATATGTGAAAATGGTACAGAATTGAAGACACAGAAAAATCCACACCTTTGCAGTCATCTCATTCTTCACAAAGGTGCCAAAATACACACTGGAGTAAGGATAGCCTTCTAAACACATGGTGCTTGCAAAACTGGTTATCCACATGCACAAAAATGAAACTGGGAACTTGTCTCTCACCTGCACAAAAAGCAACTGAAAGGATCAAAGACCTAGGAATTAAACCCAAAACGATGCAACTGCTAGAAAACAAGATAGACTCAAGGCTCTGGCCTAAAGGCCTAGGCAAACATTTTCTCCATAGGACACCTAAAGCTCAGGAAATAATGTCAAGATTTCATAAAAGGAGTGGTAGCCAATTGAAAGCTATCTGCACAACACAGGGAATGATTAAGAATGTGAACAAAGAACCTAGAGAATGGGAGAAAATCATTGCTAGCTACCCTTCTGACAAAGGATTAATGTCAACAATACAAACAGAACTGAAATAAACATGACACCCCCAAAATAAATAATGGAATGAATCAATGGTCAAAAGAATTAAACAGAAGCTTCTCAAGAAGAGAGGTACAAATGGCCAACAAACATGTAAAGAGATGTTCACCTCCTTGGACACTGGGGAAATGCAAATGAATACTTCACTCAGAGATGGGTGTAATCTGCCAAGTACCAAACAACCTGTTTACTACAAGATCCCTGCCACACTGAAACCTCATCCCTGCCACACTCAACACTGTGATGCACTTCCCCTTAAATAAAGGATTGTGGGTTTTTTCAGTTGTTCAGTTCCAGTTTCTATCAAGACTGGGAGACCTATATGGCACCCACCTTTTAAAATCTAATTTCTGGCTTTGTCTTTATTTCTTATGTAAGGCCCCAATGAGTTAACTTAAAAAGTTGATAGAGCTGCTGATGCTAAAAAGGGGTTAAAAATGAAAAGATGCAGATGAGCTGAAGTCAGCCTAGCTAAATAACAGGATGGCCCTGGCAGCTAATTTAGACTGTTGCTAGGGGTAATGGGGAATTTCCCAACTGTGGTCAAGCTGATCTCAACAGCTGACCTCCTATAGACCAGTGGTTACTATGGTGACTAAAACTTTGCAGTTGAAACTTTTATATCCTGAGATGCAAACAAGGACATAAACCCTCCAATTGTAAAAGAGAAACTGAGTCCCTCTATCTGAAGTGTATAAAACAGCTTGTAAATTTGTGCTCGGGGTACTCAGCATTGATTGCTAAGCTGGTCTGTGTCAAGTACCTGAGCAGCTGCTTGAATAAACTGGCTCTTTCTGCGATTGCATACGGCTTGGTCTTCCTCGTGGTCTCTTTGGTGGTGGTTCAGGGCTTGGGCACAACACCTACCCAGAAGTCTGGGCACAACACTAACTGCTTATTTCAGACCTTTTATTTTCCCAGGTGGCTCACACCTCCTAGCAGGAATCTGACTTACTGGGGTGCTGGCTACCCTGGCATGTCACTGTGATGTGCTGTCTTTAAGTCCTTTGAGTTTATACTGAGAAGTGGGATAAATTACTACAAGGAATAAGTGGGTACCTAACTGCAATGATTTTCATGATATTTGCATTACCCTTTTCCTTTATTATTGCATAACTTTTGAACTCTGGAGAAATTATGACTGAAATATTAATATCAAAACTATTGAAAACCAGATAAAAATATTTGGGGGAAATATAAAAATTAAACTGATGGGAAACATAAACTTTGTCTTGAAAAAGCATTTAAGTTCTGTGAACTGTTATCAACAGCACAGAAACTCTGCCACCTGCACCAACTTTAGTCATAATTGTTTTCTTGAATATTCTTTTTGATGAAGAAAAATTCAATACTAATTTAGATATGATCAATCACTTTCCTAAAAGTATATCCACAGGGTGTGAATTATGTGAATAACATCATTAATGGACTAGATAAGCAGTGGACTTCTGAATCAGGCAGACTTTATAAAATTCAAGACTAAGGGATAGTTGTAAATGTCTCCATTTTTTTAATGCCGTTCTTTATACTTTCATTTTGTAATCTTCATGACAATGTGACAATATGTATAATCAGAAAATGAGAGATTGCACTCCATTTAAGTATGATCTATCAAAATTGTATAAATGCATTCTACAGTCATGTACAAATTAAAATAAAAAAAATTAAAAACATGACAATGTGTCTTCTTTATCCCCTTCATCTTAAACCTTCTTCATTGTTTCCTTTGTGTCATTTACTTCTCGTAATTAGTTGTTACCTCTCCAAAGGAAAGGTTCAGATGTCTCCTTCTTTTCCATTGTATACTAAAATGCATTCTGTCATAATCAAAGAATACTATTGCAATGCTAATTTGATATCTGTATTTATTGAGAATATGCATTAAAAGACAATGAGAGTTGCTATAAATGTTGATGTGGCTACATTGCTGTAGTATGCTGGTTTTAAGTCCTCTGGGGATAAATGAAGGAGTGGGATAACTGGGTCAAAGGTTACATGAATGGTGTGAATCTACATCCTGTACAATCATAGAAACAAAAAGTTGTACTCCATTTGTGTACAATGAATCAAAATGCAGTCTTTAAAAATTAAAAAAATTTAAAAATTATAAAAAAGAGAATGAGAAAAGAATATAACATGACATCATCATGCTTCTCAAAAAAAATCCTTCAAGAATTTTGAAAAAAAATTGAAACACTTTAGCCTGACAGTCATCCATTGTTTCACCTGGTCATTAGCTCTTACCCTTTACTGTTCACTCTAATACCCCAACATCCGCAGTACCTAAGATACAACCTTCCTTATCATGCCCTGCAGGTCCCACACACTGACATATCACTTTATCTCTGTCATGTTGTTTGCTATGTAAAACTAAAACCAAGGATTTCCTGAGGAAATAGAGTTCCCCTAAAAAACATGCCTTTCGTCTCATCCTGTTGAAAACTTCTATTTTGTTTTTCCATTCATGTTCATTTCCATATGCTATGTTTTATAGTTCATTTTACTTCCTGACCAATAACACATTCATTGCATTCAAACATGTTTTTCCAGTCAGCCGTCAGTTCCCGAGGCCTATTCCTCCTCTTTGCATTGCACTTTTGAAGTTTCACATAATGTTTCTCAAATAGGATTTTCTGAGTTTGTGTTAACTTCTTTGCTTCTCGTGTTCTACCAACTAAATATAGCTATCCACATGAAACTTTCTTACTTAAACTATATTGGTTTTTCAGGTCTGCGCTCCAATGTCCATCTGTCATTAAACATTTCAACTTAGTATTCTGCCTTTATTGTTCTTTCTGTATTACATTTTTAGATATAATTATTTTAAACTTTCAAATTCTTAAATATTACCTTCTATTTCCTGGAGGCACATGTTGTCCTTACGATGTGACCTACAATTCTTTAAACCAGAAACATGACATTATGTTTCTCATAAATCTCTAATGATTTCTAGTCAGAACAGGTAAATAATATGTGCTCCATAAATACTGAAGGATTTATTAACATGGTCATAGATAATGAATAGAATTTAAGATACGAAAATTGTATCATAATCATTTTTTGATGCTTTTACAAATTCAGGAACAAAATGGTGATTTTTTGAAAAGTTTTAAATGTTAAGAGACAAAAAAATAGTGCCTTTGAACATAAGTGATAGAGAACTGCTGATAAATATAATGATGAATCATTTGATATTCTTTTCAATTTCTTTCTTCAGAACTCTTAATAAGATCATGTGCCATTAATTATCAACAAAACACCCGACATAGTTAGAAGAAGCATAAAAAAGGTCAGAATAAATAAATAGTAACATTGTCCCTCTAGTAAAGTTTTCATTTTGTGTAGATATCTAGAATTTTTGATCGAGACAGGTAAGAAAAGGAGGGCAATACTATAGTTCTCTCCATAACTGTATGAAGGTAAGGTATTTCCTAGTACTACATAGACTCTTTTCTTCCAGTGTATTCTTATGAAACAGTTACTGTTTGGCAGTGGGATTGAAGCTTTGGGACTACTACAGGCTTTTCTCCACAGTAGCCTTTCAGTCCAAGCAGACCTGTCAGCAGTGTGAGGTGAGACAACAACCCCATGCTGAAAAGCTTCCTCATTGCTGAGAGAGCTCTCAGGATATGGATGCTTTGAAGACTGTCAAAGCAGGGTGAACTTCTAAAGAGATTTTTACAATATAAGACTGGCCTTTTTTTTTTTTTTCAAAAATAGATGTGCTCCTTTTGTAAAATTATATCATCATTTTATGCAAAAATACTTCACAAGAAATATAATCTAAAGTATACTGCTTAGAAATGAAAATACACCTTATATAACAGCATGTTTATCATGTAGGTTTAAATATCAAAAGGATTAATTGTGAGAAAACTCCTTCAAGATAAACAAAACCAAAGTTGTGGGTAAAACAACCCATTAGGATTTGTCAGCTTGTGTCCATAACTCTCTACCTCCAGGCAACAGGTGTTTTGAAACCAATTCCCCTTTGAACAGAGTGTCACTGTACAACTGGGCAGTTCTCTTGTCACTTTTACACTGAGAAATTCCAAAAGAGGGACCAGCCTCTTTCTGTCTCTGGACAGTTTGAAGGCCATGAATCATTTACCACTCCTGGCTTGTATACTTGTATATATTTGTGTATATATACTTTCATACATTTATATGTACATTTTTATACATATATAAATATGTACACATTTGTATACATATACATCTTTAAATTTTAATTCTCATAATGTTTATTCATCAAATGACACAATGGAGTTGAAACATTCAGAATGATACAAAATGTTTGCAAATTATATCCCTGATATGACCTTAATGCTCAGAAAATATAAAGAACTTCTATAACTAAACCACTACAACAGAAAGTCAAATAACTTAACTAGAAAATAGGTAAAGGACCTGTTTCTCAGTAAAAGATATATAAGCTACTAAAAAGTGTATAATAAGATGTCCTACTTCACTAATAATCTCGGAAATGCAAATCCAAACTAGAATGAGGTACTACTTGACATTCATTAAAATGACTAAGAGGAGAATGAATAAAAGGAGAAGGCAGTGGAGACTGGGAAAGAAGAGAAGAAAGGGGAGAAAGCAGACAAAAAAGAAAATAAGTGTTGGCAAGTAGAGAAACTGAAACCCTTGTTCACTGAGATAAGAATGTAAACATTTTGCAATCACTATGAAGAACTATATGGTATTTTCTCAAAAAAAAAATTAAAAACACTTTTGGTGTCTTTGTCACACACAAAATGTTTTCTTTTGAACTGGAATTTACTACTCCAAAGTTGGCATGTTTTTCCCAATTGACTCATTTAATCATATCATCTCCTATACTCTGAAAATATTAACAATAGTAGTATAACAGTAATAAAAGTACTTGCTTGCGGATTGAGGCTGTAGCTCAGTGGTAGAACACTTGCCTTATAAGTGTGAGGCACTGGGTTCAATCCTCAGCACCACATAAAAATAAAGATACTGTGTCCAACTACAACTAAAACATATTTAAAAAATATTTGCTCATTCTTACCAATCTGTCAAAATCAAAAATATAAGTTGGTTTTTAGATGAACCTGTTACACTGCAAGGAATCACACTGTGTATTAGCCAGGGTTCTCTAGAAGAACAGAACCAACATGATATATTTGAAGTATGATTATCAAAAAGGGATTAATTAGATTGGTTCAAATGACCAGAAACTGGATAGCCCCTCAATGTCTGTCTGCAGCCTGGAGAGTTGGAGGTACCAGCAGCCGCTCAGTCAAAGAAGCTCGAGCCTCTTAATAGGAGGGACCAAGGAAGCAACCTCAGTCCAGGACCAAAGGCCGGGAAACTCCCTGACCACCCTCTAGCCAGTCTGCTTTGGGACAGTGAAAGAGCTAGAGTTTGAAGTACTCAGGAGCTCACAGCATCAATCCAAACACCAGCTCAAGAAGAATTGAGCTAGTGTCTGCTGCTACTTCCTTCTTCCACTTTTTTATTTCATCCAGGTTACCAACCTATTAGACTGTGCTGCTCACATTTAGGTGGGTCTCCCCCTCAGTTTGTTATCCTGCAAGTGAATCATTCCTAGAGAGACCCTCATAGACATATCCAAATCTTAGAAATCTCTTAATGCAATCAAGTTGACAATTGAGACACACATACTAAAAATGTCTGTGCCTATGTTTTAATGTAATCTACTCTCACCCATTCCAACACAGTGAAAAATAAGTGTATCTTTACTTTTGAGGAGTACGGCACACCATGTCAGCTCAATATTTTATTAGAAAGTCTATACTTAGGCTTCTCAAACTTTATTGTGTTTATGAATCCCTGGAGGACCTTGTTGTAATGAAGATTCAACCTTAGTAGAACTGAAATGGGGCTGAAAGTCTGAATTTCTGACTGTTCCCAAGTCATACTCATAATGCTGATTTGTGAGCCAAACTTGGAGTATAATGGTTATATGGTTATGCCTATTAAGCAAAAATGTGACACCAAATTGATTTCTAATAGGTTATATTTCTTTAAGAAATAATAATGCTGGGTTACTTCCAGTATAGGTTTACTTACACCAACCTTGCAATTGTAAGGATGCACCAAAACCTAAATTTCAAAAGTAAAGGCATTCAAGTATTTCAGTAGAATATGTAAGAATGAATAATACAGAAATGTGTATCATGCTAATATCACTATGAGTTTGTTAAGGAACACTCAAGAATGTATAACAATGCTAGTGACACATGTTATATTTTATTCTAAGAGTTTGTAAAGATTAATTAGTTATTGCATTCTTAATCACATGCTCAGAGAATGAGGTCATTTTGGGGTTTTCAAAAAGGAAAATGTTTGGTTTGGGGTATGTTTTAATTTTTTTTACATGTGATAAGCTCAGAATTTTGAAGAGGATCTAAATAACAGAGTAATATGTACATAATTTCTATTCCAAAATTATGAGTCATCTCTACAAGAAAGGTCAGCCTACAGAAGGAAGTTTTCTCTGGTGCGTATGTTGTGGAAAGATGATTTTGCCAACACCGATGTTCTTACATGCAATCTTCTTTATTCCTTGACCCAGTTTATATGAAGAATGTTCTAGTTTATTGTATTTTGAGGGAAGAGAAGGGTCTACTGTGTGTACATGAAGCTTAGGCCAAGTGTATTAAAATTAGTATTTTTAAAAATATTTTTACAAATGAACTCTTTTTGGTGATATTTTTTCTTAATCTTAAAACTAGGTATTTAACCAGAACATAATAAAAGTACATGTCATCTGTTTCAAATCAACAAATCTGTTTTTTCTACTTTAAAATAGCTGGTGTTTTTTTTTTTCAAACTCAGGATGTTGCTTGTTACAACAATATACCTGCAGACTTTGCAAGCCTTTACTTCAAGTCATGTCAACTATTTTATAAAATGGTGAATTTAAAATAGATATTGATTTTTCCAGTTTCAAATTATAATTACAAATTGTGAATACATGAAAAATACAGTAACCTAAAGATGACTGAAAGGTTAAAACAAAGGTGCTTAATATATATTTATTTCAAAGGCCACATGTCCATATTTCTTAAACATATTTCAAAATCATAACCCGTGTATGTTATTTCCTTTGATTACTTACAGTTTTATTACTAGTGCTTTACTAAATAATTCATTCTACATCTGGATGACAAATAAAAATATAATAGCTACTACATTTATAAAGCCCCCTTCCCCTTTGGTTACTCAAGCAGCCTTTGGAACTGTTCATCCTCAGTCCTGGAATCCTGTTCTTGGAAGGGTTCCTGGTCCTGAGCGCGGAGTGCCTGCATCGCCTCCTTCTGGGCAGGTGGCTGTGTGGGGGCGGGTAACCCGCGGCTGCCACCGAGTGCCACAGAGCGGGCCGGAGCCGCCGGGTGCTCCCGCGTGGGTGGCTCCTTGTGCACCGGGCCTCTTCTGAGCGCTGGCTGGAGAGGCTGCGCAGAGCCCATCGAGGCGCCTTTCCCCGCGCAGTCCTACCCGGGAGGGCTTTCTTCACCGGGCTGGCTTAGCCCGCCCGTCATATGGAGCAGCAGAGTAAGTAGAGTCTCAGCCTTTCTTTGCAGCTCCGTCCTGGCGTTCCAGCTCCACCCGCTGCCGACTGCCACCCGGACCTGGAACCCCCAGCCCTTCGGCGCCCGACCCCCTCACTCTCTGTCCCTACTTTGGTCAGTTCACTGAAAAGGATGAGATGCCGCTGCTGAAAATCCCTGCGCTGGTCCTGCAGACTCCAGGCGCTGCGGTGGCCAAGCCCAGACTTGCCCTAGCCTTCCTTCCCTAGTTTCCCGGGAGCAGATTCATTTAAAGTTCCTCAGTTAGAAACCTGGCTCCCTGGGCGCAGTGGTGGTGCCTCCCTGTAATCCCAGCGGACTCGACCTGGGAGGCTGAGGCCGAAGAATCACAAGTTCAAAGCCAGCCTCAGCAATTTAGTTAGACCCTAAGCAATTCAGCGAGGCCCTGACTCAATATTTAAAAATAAAACTAAAAAGTGATGGGTATGTATCTCAGTGGTTAGACAGCCCTGTGTTCAATCCCCAGTACCGAAGCAAAACAAAACCACACACATACACACCGGAAATGTGACCACTTGGTGTCCCAGCTCTCCCTTGCTTTAGAGACCCTTGTTTGGGGGTTTTACCAGTGTCAGATTTTGCAGGCCAGTGATAATTTATTTCTAGGAACTTACAGCTGGAATCTTTATTCAACTCCCCATTTTACTCCTAACATCCTTTCCCCTGCTCTTGGACTCTTCAAGGAATTGCAGGGGGGCTAGGCAAAGCAGAAGTAGAAACACCCTATTAAAACACCTGGAAATCATAAATCTTAGAGACAGCATAGGACAAAATGCTGTTTTTGCTTTTGGGTCTTGTATTCCTTTCTTCATTTCTTTTTTCTTTTTCTTTCTTTCTTTTTTTTTTTTTACAACATGAAAACCCTTACCCAGGAAATAAATGTACCCCCCCATAGTATTTTTATGTTCTGAAATTTGAGTCCAAGTGCAGGGGAAGGGATGTTAGGGTAAAGAAGGGACCTCAATAACCAGACTATTAGGATGGTACTCTCATGGTCATGGTCATACTCGAAGGGGAAGAAAGTGTTACAGTAGGACTGGGAATGAAAGAAAAGATTGACAGACTTTGAGAACAGACATAAAGTAACTGAGAAAAGTTATATGATGTCTTAAGATATGGAGCTAATAGATAAATTCTCTAACTAGTGTTTGAGTGATCTGTAAGATTAATACTCCAGAAAGTAACCTCCAAGGTGATAGCTTCTGCTGCATCCTGTACCCAGATTTGAGTCACCAAATGCATATTGCCAAGATACTAATCATATCTCATAGAAAAACACAAAGAAAGGACTTTGCAAGACATTTTGATTTAAACTCTCATTTGAAGAAAAGATAATATTTTTGTGTTGTTTACTATCTATTTCTAATTGATCTGGTGGTAAAAGGATAAAATTGGCTATCACATCATGCAATAGACTTTTTTTTAGCTAAGGATGCAATGAGTGTCTTTGCATTTTATTGTCTGTTCAAAATACATCTATGTTTAGCTACTAATTTAAGAAGACTACTCATTTAAAACAAACTTTACAGTTTTAAGACAAGAAATAACAAGAATGAGATGTCAAAGGGGACATCTTTTGAGAGTAGAAATAAATGTAAGAATAAAGTAGACTATAAAATACTCAACATATATAAATTATATTTTTGGTCTCTTGCCTTGGTAAAGATTTCAAAAGTGATTCTGATGAGATTCTATTCATCTTTGTATTTTACTTACATTCTTCATGTTTACTACAAAGACAAAATACTTTATGGATTTCTCTATCACTGGCTCTGAGTAGTAACTTAGTGCTTTCAAAGGTCTGCAACACAAGGATGTCAATAGTGATAAAAGTGAAATATGTTCTCTAATGTTGCTAAAGAAATATTCAATTTCAGATTCTCCTATAGAAAAGTTGCTGTCATCAGTTAATCATTAAATATAGAGCTCTGCTCTGTTTTAGTTATAAGTACCTTAGTACTAAAAATAGTTAAAATTATTTTGTTTGAAAATATAGTAAGTTCTGAAACAGCATCATTTTAATTAATCATTACCTTTTTTTTTAGCCCCTTATTTAGCATTTCATCCTTCTTATATTCTTCCCTAACCTCACTGTAGAATCCACCCATTTTCTTATGTGTTAAATAAATATTATGGAAGGCCTTTGTTTGTACTGAGCTTCTGGACTTGACTTCAGTAAACCAGACCAAATCAAAATGAATTCAATCATGCTAAATGCTAACTCATCAGAGTGAAGCAGCAAGGAAGCAGATAAATCCCAAACAGACAAATGTATCCTAGAAAGAGATGATTCTAGTCTGTCTGAGCCAGTGTAATAAGGAAGTCTATGCTTTTAATTTTATGAAAAAGCAACCTGAGACAACTTGTTTGTGGTTTTTCTTTCCATTTGTCTGTTCCTTTTATCTACTTTATAAAACCCACTATCCTTCTGTTACCTGTTGAGAGTTTTCATCCTATTTGATAGAATGGCAACTGTCTTGATTCATGAAATGTAAATAAAAACCAACTAGATTTTAATTAAATTTGTTTAATATTGTCTTTTGACCTAAAAACTTCTGGTGTTTTTTTTACTGGAGTATGGTGTTTGACAATCAAGATTTGCATGATAAGGGTGCTCATTGATACTAAGATTTCATTTTTTCTGGGCACTTTCCATCAAAAGAACTAGGAAATGTGTGTGTAAGCACTAACTCATATCTATACACTTTTGCAGTCATTTTGTGCCTATCCATATTCAGATAACCATAAGGGTTGTTAATTTTATCTGTGCATTTTTAAGATACAGAGTACTCAGATGAAGTTAGCTCTTGAATCAGTGGATTCAGGAAAGTAGATTTCTGTCCACAGTGTTGTTAGATATTTATGCAATCTGCTGAGGGGTGGAAAAGAGCAGAGAAAGATGAAATTAGTCATTGTCTTCTCCTCCTCCTCCTTCTCCTCCTCCTCGTCCTTCTTTCTGTCCTTTTTTTGCCTGTTTTACTGCTTAAACTGGGATACTTCATCTTTTTTCCTCTTGCTCTAAACATTACCATCAGTTGCCCCAGTTGAACACCTTGAAATAATAAGAATGAACTGTTCTAGTGGAGATCATGTGTACCAGCTTCTGGACAATGCAATCATGGTACTTCTTAGACCCTACAATTGCATGAGCAAAATCTCATGATAAATTTCCATATACATATGTGTGTACATATATATGTATGTGTATATGTGTGTGTGTGTGTGTGTGTGTGTGTGTGTGTGTTCTGTCACTATGACTATTTGTCTGTGTAAAACAACTTAGAGCAATGCTTTATTTTGGTTCTCAATTTCAGAGGTTTCAATTCATGGGCACTTGGCCCCATTGTTTTGGGCAGAATGCCCTGATGGAAAGCATGTGGTAGAGCAAAGATGCTTATCTCTTGCAATCAGGGAGAGAACAAGAGAGAGAGAGAGAGAGAGAGAGAGAGAGAGAGAGAGAGAGAGATATTGAGATTGAGAGAAAAGGAGCTGGCACAAGATATAGCCTTCAAAAGCTCACCATCCAGAACCTACTTTGTCCAACTAGGCCCCACCTTCCTAAGGTCTACACCTACTTCCCATAGGTTTTCAGTTATGCATTCTTCAATGGATTAATCCCTTGATAAAGTTAGAGCCCTCATGATACAATCACCTTCCAAAGCCACCACCCACCTCTGACACTGCTGCCTTGAGAAAGAGGCATTGAACGCATGAGAATTTGGGAAACATTACAGATCTAAAGTATGACACAACCACACACGCACACACACACATACATACATTCACAGTACCTATTCTTAAGTTGCACCTTGTTTCTCTTTTATTTTATAGGTCAGAAGTTCCTCCTCCACCCTGCCATTGAGAGGCAGTTCTATCATGCACCTTGTGCCAGTTACAAATCTCAGGAGGGAACTCTATTCTAGAATTCATAAACTAGCAGGATTTTGCTTCAGTCCCACTTACTGTGCTCAGTTGGAATTCTATTAGTGAGCCCTTCTATGACCTTTTTTGTTGTTGTTGTTGTCAATGGATCTAAAGAAGCTCAAATTCCTAACTGGCCAGCCCAACTAATAAAAACATACTTTTACCAATTAATAGGACTGAATTTGCCCAAGAACACTTCTGATCATAATATTTGTTTTATTCTAATATCTCTAATTTTGCTTTTCTATATAAACCCCATATAAAGAGCAATTATTTTAGAAATTGTTTTACCAACTTAACTGTATTTTCCAGTAACTTTCAGCTACTAGAAACTTTTATCAGCGTTCCTATGAGATTCTTATTTTAAGATATTTTTGTCATTTACTTACCTGTGAAGGAAGAGGAAATGAATATTTCATAAACTATGTAATACATTCAAAAGTTTGTATTTATGCACATATACACATTCCTAACAGTCATCAGGAACACAAATTTCTACAAAATCAGTCAAATAAAATTGGTGAAGAATGTTCACTGCAGACTATGACATCTAAAGCTGGATCCTCCTCTAAGAATGTGCTGTGCTGTGGATTTTATGGGTTAACAGCATGATTGATCAGCATGTTTTATTGTTACCACAGGTCTATGCCATGCAGGTTTATTCCTTATTTTATTTGTTGGGCTTAAGTCAAAAACACACATTGAGACCCCCAAACCATATGTTCAATTTTTTAAAATATTTTTTGTAGGTGGGCACATACCTTTATTTTATTTATTTATATGTGGTTCTGAGGATTGAACCCAGAACCTGCTAGGCAAGTGCTGTACTGCTGAGCCACAACCCCAGCCTCATTTTCAAATATTTTTAAATTTCAGTCAGGTATGGTGGCACATGCCTGTAATACCAGGTTCTTGGAAGGCTAAGGCAGAAGGATGATCAGTTCAAAGCCAGTCTCAGCAATTAAAGTATTGTAGTGAGATCCTGAATCAAAATAAAATATAACAAAGGGCTGGGAATGTGCCTCAGTTGTTAAGTGCCCCTGGGTAGTTCAATCCCTGATATATATATAATGTGTTTAAAATAACTTTTTAAGTTGCAAATTAAATTTTAAAAATGCTTGTAAGCCTTTTACATTTTAAGAAAATACATTCTGCTTTCCAATAAACTTTCAGGAGACTCAGAGAGCCATGCTTCAAATTTACATTTATTTAACTTTAGATGGCTTCCAGTTTAGGGTACAAGAGCTAAGAAAGGAAAATGGTACCCAGCCTTCTGCTTAAACATTCTTACCTTCCAACAATAACTATTTCCTACTCATACTTCACAAAACATTTTGGGCCCTTTTAAACAAGCACAGGTACGTATCCCTTGACTCTCTGTTGACTACCAAAGTGGTGTAGTTCACCTTTAAATTTCCCCAGATGGCAAAAGCTCAGAAATTTAGAGATCTTCTCATGTAAAGAATTCAAAATAGAAACTTCATTCAAGTAGGTATGCCTATCAGGGCTGCCTTACATGGAATCTGATGAGCCCAGGTAAAGCCCAAATCACCAATCCTCTGTAATTGTTAAGCTGGAGATGGGTGAAGTGGAGTCCCTTCTGGGATTGCTTATCCTGCTGGTTACTTAGGAATATCTGTGCTGCCTTTCTCAACAGCAGAGACCTTACAGTTTCTCACCACCACTACATAAAAATCCTCAGTCTCACTGGTAAAAAGTATAAAACTAGTACAAAGTGCAATGCTATTCTTTACACACTTGGTCACAAAACAGCATGATTGATCAGCATGTTTTATGCCTACCAGAGATCAATGCCATACAGGTTCATTCCTTATTCAGCAAAATCACTGAAACCAATTCCAGGCATGGTAGAAGTAACATCAGCACTTTGCATTTTTATTTTCCTATGCAAGTGGCACAGCCTATTTACCTCTTTAATAACTGCACTATTCAATAAGATTCATCACTTGTCTTTAACAGTGTATTGGCTACTCTCCACATCCTTCCCCTTTATAATCAATTTTAAAATTAGATTGGCAGTTATATCACTTCAAAAAGAAAAAAGCAAAAAGTAAAATAACAATACCATTTGGGGCTTAAGTGGAATAAGATTGAAATTATAATTTAATTTAGGGAGATTGAACTTTTTTCAATATTAAAATCTTTTTTTCACATTTGTTCATATCTTATATAATCCACTCATTAAAGTCTAAACACTTTTTCACAAAGACCAAAAAATCTTTTATGGGTTTATTCTTAGGTGCTTCCTGTTTCTGTTGCAATTAGTAATATTTTACCAAACATTTTAAAACAATGCTATTAAAATATAGAAACATGACTGGTGTATTCCAAAAAACTTGCCAATTTTGTTAGGAATCCTAATAATCTATATTATGGTTTCTACATGAATAATGAAATTATATAAAAAGTATGAGTTTTTTTTTCCCTCCTTTTGAAGGTGATCCTTTTCTGTGCTTGTTCCCTCAAAACCATATAACTTGAAATACTTGCCAGGAGTTCCATCAAAATATTGAAATGAAAATATAAAATTATTGACAGTGGATATACTTGACTTGTATTTATTCTGAAAGGAAAATCTTGAAATGTTTCATAATAATTTTGTTTTTTATATTTCTATATTTTTAGAAAAATATGAGTCTAGAATGGTGATTTCCCTTACTGAATGTTTTCTCTACATTTTTCCCCTTAGTGCTTGTGGCATATTATTTGAGTATTTTTGAATGGAATGTTACCAATACACTTATTAGGAAAAGACAACAAAATCAACAATATCTAGGGTGTGTTTTTTAGAAAGCCCTTAGGGGTAGATTGGACATATGTTAGCCTGCATGCATGTGAAATGCAGAACTTCACTCAATGCCACCTCACACCTCACACCTGAGAAAGCATTACCACAGTCAAGATGATGAATATATTTCTCACCCAAAGAAGACTTTACTTGGACAATATGGAAGTCTTTTTTGCACCTCTTACCCCCCAGTCTATTACATCTCCAGGGAATTACTAACTCTCGGGATTGGAAAAATCAGCATGGGATAATTACCTGATTTCAAAACCAGGTACATCTACTACAGCAGGGCACTCTAACATACAGACACCATATCCAAAGGACAGCACTGTAGAAACAGCATAGAGGTAGGAGTGGATAGGCCAGGGCACCATCTATAGCATGATGTCATGACCTTTACTCCAAATGATGGTCCATAGTTTCACTGTATGTCTAAAGACTAATCTCACTTTAGAGGCAGTATTGACTATATTTTAGAGGATGTAGATGTATACCTTCTCTAGTGTATAGTCACTGTTTCAGAGGGTCTGGCAACAGATCTTTCTGGAAAAGACTCAAAGATACTTTCAAATATAGCTTTTGTAATTTCATTGAACACTATAAATGAGTAATATGAACAAAATTTGTAATTTAATTTTGGGCATATTTTATTTCACTGTGTGAATTTATTTAAATTTTAAAAATGTGTTTGGCTTTCTTTTAACCAAGAATTAATTAAATAATACTTTCTTTGACAGTTCTGTAAACAAGTAAAATGAAACAGAGGAAGCATGATATGATGAAAATATAAAAGTAATATGAATAAGAGAAAATAAGGAGAAATAATGCACTAATGCAGTAATGTAGTGGTAATTGATTACATTTAATTTAATTAAAACATTAACTCCGTATGGAGAGACCCTGAGATAAGTCATACTAACTAAATTCTAAAACTATCAGAAATGGAACTTCTAATGAGAGGATATGGACAAGGTTTGAAGTGAATTTATTGTATACAACAAAAATTATATCAACATCATTGTGTCCCATAAATACATAAGATTACTATTTATCAATTCAAAAAAATTTAGAAAAGAAACAAAAATCTCAGATTTCCCTTCCTGTCTGAAAATGAGGCACTATTCTCAAGTACATTCCAGCAAGGAACCTTCCATTTATTATCAGGAAAGCTGTTATCAGAGATAGTCAATACACAATACATAAATAAAATAGAAGAGTAAGCACATCAAGTATTTTAAAAATATATAACCACTTCCTAATAGGAACTGAGCATGCTGAAAGATTTACTTGACTCTCTGGGGAGAATTCCTTCCTGGGATAAAAGATTACAACATACACATACTGATGCCATGAATCTCCCTGCACTCCTGCAGTTACTCACTTAGCTGTTTCAGAACAATGGACAAAAATCTTGAAATTTTCCAAAAAGGGGAAGAAAATGTCATGTATAAGGTTTCAGAAACCAGAACTATTTTGTTCTTTTTAAAAGCACCATTAGATTCTTGACAATACTGGAGGAAGTTTGAAGGAAGTGATATTATAGGTAAGTCTACTCACATGGAAGGTACCAAGAACATGTAAATGTATGTTCATACATAAAAGACTTCAAAATCATACATTTGGTATGTCTTTGTAGGTAGTTAATGGACATGTTCAGTAAACTTCAGAAATAAACTAAGAAAAAGAAATACATGAAATAAAGGAAATATAAGAATCTATAAGATAATCTAAATAATACAAGATACTTTACTTAGTCTATGCCTACCTTAGAACTCATTAAACAGAGATTGTGCTAGAAGAATGCAAACATAAAGGAAAGAAATCCATAATATTAAAACAAAAGAAAAGTATTAACTAAAGTATAATTTAGTATTTTGAGTATACAACACAAAGTCTTGCACTGGGGAGGAAGTGGATATAAAGCTATAACACATGATTTAGTTTTAATGGGGCACAGAAATGTGCAAGGTACAGCAAGGAAACCAGTATAATACTATAATAAAAGTAATGGAATACAAAAAAAAGGTGGTACTTTTCTCATTTGAATAACATTAGATAAGGTTAACATAAACAGATCATATATTTTTAATTGCAATATGATACTTTAATAGTAGTAAACATGGGACTAGGTGAAGATTCTAGGTCGAGTGCAGAGGAGTGAGGGAAAGGATAGATAAAGAGGTGAATCACAATAGAAGCCTAATGGATCATTGAAATAGAATGCATAGTGGACAATATGAAGAAGGAAGTACCAGTATTCACCTGTTATTTATAAAAACAGAGGTATGTAAAAAAATGAAATTATTGAAGAAAATGAAAGTGACTTTTCTTTGGAAGTATTAGAGTTGGAAGTTGTGAAGGTGGGTGAAACTTGTTTTCCTTTAGTCTTTTGCAGCAATTTTACTTCAAAGGGGATGTAACACATATGTAACACTTAATAAAACAAATGTTTCCTTTGTTCATCCAACTGAACAACTGTAAATCACTTTTCCATTGGAAAGTACTGATGAAATCTTTCCATTGACTTCAAACATTGCCTGTATATATAGGCAATTGTACATAGTACTCTGCACTCTGTGACCCCTGTACTCTGGACCCCTGACGAACCAGGCACAGCTGATGTGGTATCAGCCTAGAAGGGCAGGGGGGCCACAGGACAGTTGGCAAAGTTTCAGACCCTGCTGCTTCGGGGCGCTCTGCAGTGAACCAGCACTCTCCCTGCAACCCCAACCCCAGCCAGCCAGGCCTCAGGCCACACTCTTTGTCTACTCCAGGGAGAGGGAATGGGGATAGAAAAGATAGTAGAATGAGTCGAACATTACTTTCCTATGTTCATATGTAAATAACCAGAAGAATGGGAAGTTTATCTCCATATATGTATAATATGTCAAAATACTTTCTACTGTGTTGTATAACTAAAAAGAACAAATAAAAATTTTAGTTTCCTTAGTATTTGAAATGTAATATATTTAATATATTCTATTTATGGCTAATAATCCATCTGAAAAGCATAACTCTGTTATTTGTGTTTTCTTAGATTGATCCCAATATAGATTTCAATTGGGGAATGACAATATTTTAGGAAAGTGTTTATTGACAGACTGAGAAAATGAGAGATAAAGGAGAATAAAATATGACATTAAAATAGATAGTTTTTTGAGTGTGTTTTTCAAAATTCCATTAATCAAATAAAACTATGTCTTTGAAAAATATCACAATGTAAAATTAAATATTTTGCAAATAATTTGCATTCTAAACATTACAACATAAAAATGTTGTACATTAAGATATATCTGCAGTAACCTATATTTTCTTCAATTGGTAAAACAATTCCTGATTCTTGTTGATGATATGATTTTATAAGCAAACAGAATTCACTGGGAAATATTGAAATTGTTCAAATTTGTATTAGACTAACCAGTATAATCCTACCTTATTATAACATCACCAGTATAAACATCATAACCAGTATAAACATCACCTTATATTTTCAACTCTTGTCCTCCTGAAGATAAAATTACTGTGATACACAGATATAACTACAGGAAATTAAACTACATAAGAGAACAGCAATTGTGGGCAAAGACGGTATAAAGGAGATTTGCTACGTTTACATCTACCAGAATGAACTGGAGCTCTGCTGCACTAGGGGCAATAGCCCCCAATATCACAGTGACAGCATTCAGGAACTATCACAATGAACCCTTAACTAAGGCTGATTTCCAGGATGATAGATGGCAGCAGTACCAGATGAAACCGTTGTTTTACTTACAGCTTTAATAACCTGGGTTATAGAGATGGGAAGATTCTAGGAAATGCCTTTGAAAGACATTTCACCAACCTTTAGAACAATGTCATTTCCATGTTTACCAAGTGCATTCCAATACAGGGCCTTGTGACAAAATATTCCTGACTTATATTAGGTCTTTATCAACTGTCAGAGGAAAATGCATTGTGACATTAAGGCCATTTATGTTCCACATCAGTCATAATAAGTTTTATTTGACAACTTATTGAAAAAAGAATGTAAATAGGATACTGTTGCCTCACTATCAGTAATATTTTAAAAACTGAGAGACTATTTTATAAAGTTTCAAAGTGTAATTTGGAATTTAAAACTCTAGTAACAATTCTGCCATGTTTGCAATGGAAGGCAATTTTTTTCTCCATTATTTTAGCACATTACAGATTTTACTAAATGCTAACTTTCCTAAATCTAATTGTTTCCTGTATTAACTTTAGATGACGCTTAAATTTTTTTCATGACTGGATAATTTTAGTAATCAAGGAAGGAAATATAATGATTTCCTTATGAATATAAGACTTTTATAACTTTTGAATTATATGCTATACAGAAGGAGATATTAAATGAAATAATTATAAATATGATTTATACTTTGGTTTTTAGTTTAAAAAAGAAATCTCAGACCAAATTCCATTAAGCATTTCCCCCTGGCATCATAGGTGGCATTATGCTTGAAAATAGGTTAGAGGAATTTCATAATGCAAATAAACGTTGCTGTGAGCTTATTTCCTCAACTTGAAAGTCAGTAAACAGGAAGGAGATTAGGCAATGGCTTACTGAGAATAGAGGAAGCTATTGGATGTCAACCTACTAAGACACTGAATATCCAAATCTAATCAATGTGGACCTAAACAATCCTGAAATCAGTATGGTTAAATGATGTCTGATGACTCTGGAGGGTACATATCCAATTGATTTTCTTGAATTAGGTACTATGCATGGGACATAAAATCTGGTATCATATCACTCATTTTCAAGAATTAAAAAATTGGAGACAACAGAATTACCAATCCTAGTACATCAGGGCAAGTAGAATGAGAGAGGTATGTTTTTAAATGGATACTGCTGCTACAATAGGACATTTTGGAAATATGTGACTTTTTTGACATAATGTTCTATGTTGTCATTTAGTGGACAGAGGCAAGATATGAGAGATGTTCTCTAATACATGGATAGTCCCATACAGAAAATGATAATTTAACATTCCATATAATAAAATAACTTGAGACTTTTTTTGATCAGCTTACATGGATTCTTATTTTTGAAAAAAATTGCAAGAAATATGAAAATTGAGAGAAGATATGTTTAGATTCTTGAAATATTTTCAATAGCAATTCACATTAAATCATAGTCATATAAGTGCAGAGTATTTGTCCATTTGTGATTGTTTATGTAACAGCATGAGATTCTTATTCATCCATTTCTAGTACATCTCAGAATTGCTTTTTAAAGCTAAATAATATTCCATTGTTAATATATATCACATTTTTTCCAGCCATATTCAGATATGGAATTACTGAGTCATATGATAATTCTATTTTTAATGTTTTGAGAAAACACCATACAGTTCTTCATAGTGGTTGCAAAAGTCTACTTTCCCATTTCAGTGAACACGTGTCAGGGGCGGGTTCTGAGGGCCCCAGAGCCACACCCTGGCCTGATCTCTAAGATGGCGCCTGGCAGCTTACCAGACATAGCTGCACTCATAAACAAGTTTTAGGAAGTAACTCTGGTTGGCTGTTGTACATGAGGCGATCCTGGTATCTGCCTGGAGACTGTTCCTTGATAGGCTGACTTTCCTGGTAGTCTACTCTCTGATAGGCTGATGTTCTCGATATAAGTCTGAGACTTGCGGAATAAACCCCTTTTGGTTCCTGTGATCAAGAAGAGCATACACGTTGTGATTGTCCCCGCGGGCAGTGGGCGATCATAAACAGGGGTTTCAATTTCCCCATTTGCCAACACTTATTTTCTTTTTTGTCTGCATTCTCCTCCTCTTTCCCAGTCTTCACTGCCTTCTCCTTTTCTTCATTCTCTTCTTAGGTATTCTAAGGAGTGTCAAGTAGTACCTCATTTTAGTTTGGATTTACATTTCCCAGATTATTAGCAAAGTAGAACATCTTTTAATACACTTGTTAGTCACTTACATATCTTCCTTGGAGAAACACCTATTCAGGTCCTTTACCTATTTTCTAGTAAAGTTATTTGACTTTCTGTGGTAGTTCTTTAGTTATAGAAGTTCTTCATATTTTCTGAGCATTAAGGTCATATCAGAGATATAATTTGCAAACATTTTGTACCATTCTGAATGTTTCCTTTTAACTCCATTATGTCCTTTGATGCATAAACATATGTTTTATTGAGAATTAAATTTTAAATATTTATATGTATAATGTATATATACAAAAAATTATATATATACATATACATGTATATGTGTGTGTATATATGTTTAGATATATATTTATTATATATATATAAAATATATATATATATTTTTTTTCTTTTGAGAAAGAGTCTTGCTATGTTACCCAGATTTACTTTGAATTGTTGCCCAGGTGTGCTCTGAACTATTAAGCCACAGTACCAGCCACAGATTACATGGTTCAAGATGAAAAATATGTTTATATGAAGAAACTGTAGTTTCTCACTGAAATCACATAGATAATATGATAAAAATGCCTACATTTTGATCCAAAATCATACAGAAAATAATATTTGAAATAAATAAAAATTAAGCCCAAATAAATTGTCAAAAGATATTGATTCTTTCAGATAATAGTTTTAAGTATATGTTCTAGGTTACTTGAAATAAACTTTAAAACTCTGTGTAAGTATGAAAATATTTGATTCAGGAAAGATCTGAGAACAGTATTTGTGAGGCAAGGGAGAATTTTAATTATGATATCATTGAGAAAATATCGTTGAAGCTTGGGTGTTGCTAAAACATTTTTCAGTCATGAAATGAGTGAAGCAGTCTATACCCTAAGCTCATCAGTGCATGAACCAAAACAAGCTACTTTCCTTCTTTTATTGGTCATAAATATTTCTCCAACTGGTGTTGGTGTGTACGAAGGAAGAGGTGCTATGGGGACATGGAAGAATGCATGGGAATCTGGACTCCTCACCAAAAATCTTCATTGTGCCCTCAGTCTTTGGTGCATCTAAAAGCAAGCATGTACACTGTTCTCTTATGATGGACTGCTGCTGGGGGTATCGAGTCTTTTAATTTGGTGAGTATATCTAGCTCCTCAGCAGATGTCCTAGTACCTAGAACTTGATGTTTTATGCTCATAACCCAATAATAAGTCTTGTGATTTAAAAAATGGTTCTAACCATTTTTAAATGGGTGGGTGGCATGGTTTTGTTTTAGTGCCCTTGAATACTATGTTGTGATTATCTTTTAAGGGTGTGCCATGAACACTGCATGACCTCTGGCTTTATCATAGATTTTACCTAATATTCTACATTTTTTCTAATATCTTGGCTAAAACAGCAGATTTGTGTTCACCTTAGCCTGCATCTTATGAAGAGTCTTTCTGTGTCACATTAGCATTCAAGGTTAATGTTTTTTTCTAGACTTGTAAATTAGTAGAGTCAGGATTCTCAAGTATGGAGTATATTAACCCCAACCAGGAGAGGCATTCTATATGTTGCATTTATTTTAAAATAATGAATAAAATAAGTAAAATAATAAAATAAGATATAATTTATTAAATTATAGAAATCAAATAAAGTAATTTATTTTTGTTCTTTACTTTGGAGGACATGACTTGGTTGCACCAAGAATTTGCACCCATGTGGCTAGTTTTTATAAGTTTTCCTTTCAGTTTATTTAAAACCATATGTATCTTCTACATTCTATTTCCTTAATGAAATACCACTCCCATTTTTACACTCTGAACAACCACTCTGATGACACAAATGTCATTATTATAGTATAACACTGTGATAATGTATAGCAATTTGAGATGTTACAAAGTCTTTGCACTGTTATAGTGGGATAGGGACAGAGGAAAATTAATTTCATTTCTATTTTGTGGTTGTTTTTCACTATGAACACAAACTGGTATTGGGCATCAATGATGGTTGGCAACAGCAACTCACTTCACTTTTCAAAAAGGTCATGGTTATGAACATTACTAACTTCATGCTAAAATGAAAAATTGTTTCAAGTTGTTGTCACTCCAATGTAAAAATTAAAATATAAAGGTGTCATTGTTGTGGAATTCTGATTTTAAAAGACCTCATTTACAGGTTAATAACTGATCCATGACAGGAAGGCAAAGAGCTCAAATTAAAATCTTGCTTCTGTGTAGAAGTTAGCTGTTTTTTGTCAGAAATTTCAATCAACAAAATCTTCAGTTCATTATACCTGTGCTCAAAGAGGTCATTAAAGATACATTTCTGTATGTGTAGCACTTTCTTATCCCTATCATTTCTTCTGGCACTTAGAGAATAGGGAATCATAAACAAATAGGTCACCAATTATAATTATCTATTCCCAGGTACAAGCAACAAACATTGAATTTGTTTAAAGGATCATAGTTCCAAAATCATCCTTATTTTGTATGTAGTAAGATTTTTACTAAGACTTATTTTTTAATGTTTTCTTTTTATTACTAGCTTTGAGCATTAGATTATGCTCAAAATTATCTCAGGACAGTTTTCTTCATATTTTTTGTCTTGGAATTTGTTGAGCTTCTTGGGTCTATGAGTCATAAGGTTGTGCTGCCTGGCTAGAGGAACAGGCATTGTGCCCAGTCTCCTGTGGATGCTTGCAGCTATTATCTCTATGTTCTTTGGGTGGTTCATATCCTAGCTTCAGGTGGTTGTCTCACATGAATGTTCTGATCAATACTCTAGATACCCTGGTGCTCTCTATATGCACCAGTCTCCTGTTCATTGCTCTGTCCTGTAAATTCTAGCTGCCTCATCTTCTTCCAATTCTCAGCTACTCAGGGTATCCATTGTCCTTTTCCAGATTCTCCTTTCCTGATTAACAGTTAGGAAATTTTCTCAAGATGATAAGTTTGAGTGAATATAAAGCTCATCTGGTTTCATTGCTATATCTTTAGATGAGTGACCTTCACTGATTGTTTTATCTTTGGTTGTTTCAGGAAGGGTAGTGAGTCTGGGTCTTCCTATCCCATCCTGACATTTCATCAATGTTGCTGCAATTATTATCTATAAAACAAAAATAAGTATCCCAAATGAACAATACCTGGTCTGTTATTTTTATGACCATGAATGCACTTGTTGTTTATTCATTTATACAGAAATTTCCCTTGTTTTGCATTTTAAAATCCTGCATTGCTAGTTCCTCACAAATCAGAGTATTACTGTTATTATAATTTTGCTTCTTATTTTCTAAAATGAGATGTCATTGTAGAAAATTAGATATATTTATTGATATCTATATATCTAGATAGATACATAGAAGAGTGTTATCTTTCTTTAAGTTCACCAATTAGCCATTGTGAAGCTACTACTTAGTCAAAATAGATAGTATGTTTCATCAACAGAAAGTAATGAATAGGTTTTGAGCACACTAAAATTATTTAATTATTAGGTAAAGGAAAAACCAGCTCTAACATTATTGACACATCCTGCTTATGATAGTCTTGATTGTAAAAATCTCAGAAATTATATTTAATAAATAATGAAACTAGCCAACAATTAAATTGTCACTTCATGCTTGTCATAAAAATGAACAGATGCTTCACTAATTTTGTCATCAATGTACTCTTAGAATCATTTAATTACTAATGCACATTAAGGTTTTATACTGGGGAATGCTTGGAATGAATTCGGTGATTACTAAATTATGCTACATTCTATAGAAAAATATACAATATGTCACACATATTAAAATCAAAATAGTAAAGTCTGAGTAGAATAATTCCCTTTATATGACATGCTTTGTTGAACTAACATTGAAATGTAAAATGGTTACTTTGAAATGTAAAATGGTTACTTTTCATAGAGGTTTCAAAAAATAATTTGTTTAAAAACCAGTTTATAAATTTAATTTATTTATAAATTATTCATAAATAATAGCACTTCCTATTTACTTTTTGTTAAAATTTCCAATGTCCAGATTGAATATTTAAATGAATCTCAAATAATCAACCAGTGCACCATGGAATCTGTACCTCATATTATTGACTGAATCTTATGGACATATAGATAATCATATTTGTTATTGGCTTCTGCATTAAAAATGTATTATGTAAACGTAGGCTTTAAATATGACAGAAATTACTTTGGAAATAATAATGTAAGTATTTCTTTGTCTTAACTGAATTGATAAGGAAAATAAGATTTATCTTTCATTAGTGCAAAGAGTATACATATGAATATGAAAGTTCTGTCTCAAAGAATGTGTTACTAATAACTGCTGGGTTTTTTGCCCATAATTAACACAGTTTTCTTAAGATTAAAGATTGTTATATAACTCTGAAGAATATGGATTAAATACCAAGTTCAATTTCTTTTTTGTTCAGCACCGAATATGGAGCATCAATGTACATGTTACAATAAGCTCCATGCTCTGAGTACATACTTTGGGGATTATAACTTACTTGTGAAGATATTAGATTTTTAATGTAATATACTACATTATTTTAGAACAAGAGAGTTTACCATTTTAATCCTTCTCCAAGTCATTGAAACTGTGGAAGAGAAATGGTAAGGCAAATCTATAGTATTGAATTGATGATTCATTTCTGATGTGTTTGTCTTTACTTTCCAATAATAACTGAAGAGATATCATTGTTTTTCAGTTCTTATAATTTCCAACAACTGTTCTGTTGGTTATTTATATAGTAGGGTTTATTTAACATCAATCTTATGAGAAAGACATTCTCAGGTCCTAAAGTATCCTGGTGAATAAGTCAGATAAATCCTCTGAAAAGATATGAAACTACTATTGTTACAAAAATTAAATTGGTTTGTACATGTATATATAAGTGACCACAGAAATCAGAAAGTAATGTTTTTAAATTGAAAATGTTTCTTTACAACATTTGATTTGAGTTTCTAATTATTATAAAATCTTCCCAATGACATGCTCAGTTTTGGGTCTGCTTCTCAAAATTCCCATTAATCTTGCACGCAGTATACACATTATTATCAGGTAGATAATTTTATTGAAAATAAACATTTTTTTATTTCGTTTTATTTTAAAATATTTTTTAGATGTTGATAGACCTTTATTTTATTCATTTATTTATATTTGATGTTGAGAATCAAACCCAGGGCCTCACACATGCCAGGCAAGTGCTCTACCAGTAAGTCAAAAGTTCAGCCCCAGAAATAAGCATTTTAAATACAAATTCTCATAAGAATGTTTTCAACAATAGAAGACATAATTAGATGTAATTAGAACACAGAAAAATCATTATGTGTTGCTAGTAATTCCTTCAAATGTTCAAATGTAAATAGATCTCCTAGTGTAGGTGTAAGTTGAATGTAAAAGTCTCATTTCCCTGTCCTAACATGAGATGTGTGTTTGCCTTCCATTTAATATTTACAGTTAGAATTTTCCATGTGTGCTAAGATGTAGGCACAAGTAAATATTCTTACTTTTCTCCAACATTGTGATTGAAATTAAGATACTCAAAGCTAATTCCTGTTCTAATGACTTACTGATGATTTAACTGCTAGTTGAAAAAAATACTCATCCAAAGTTCCACCATGATGATATCTGATTACTTAAAATAGCAAATGATCACAAAGATTATCGCAAAGTTATATATCTAATCGCATATGTGAATTCAGTGTTTATTTTTTCTGATTGTAAAATATGCTTGCAATAGAACCATGAGATTTCCCAGTCTAAATTATGCTTTGTATTAAAGATGAAATATTCTAGACAAGTCCATGAATTTCTAACTTAGGTCAAGATTTTTATTCATATATAGGAATGAAAATTTCATACGAAATTAGAAAAATTTGATCTTAGAAATTAATCTAATTTATTATACATTCATAATAAAAATTGCACATTACCATATATAATATACTTCATCAATGAGTAGTTAACACATACCATCTTGATTTTTTTCCATATTACAGTATTTGATAAACTTGTTTGATGTCAAAGTGTTGCATAATGGTTTGAATGAATATCATATGTTTGCATGAAAATTGACTTTTGCTTACTTTGTCTTAATGCCTATTCTCACTAATTATAGTTTTCATTTCTTAGAAAAATCACCATTTAGATTTATTGTATTTGACATTTCACTCTGTAATTGCATGTAATAAAATAATCAATATACTATCCTAAACTCACAAAGTTGTAATTTTGAAGTTGTTATCCTCAAGAATGCTGTGAAGTTCTTTTATTTTGTTTAGAAAAAAATCCACATAGCAATTCCTCATGGGCTTAAGGAAAAAGTAAAATAGAATAACTCAATCAAAAAATACCAGGCATAATGCTTGCTAATACTTAACTGAAAAAATTCTCTAGTCTTGGCATGGTCAGAGAGAAAGGAACTGAATATTGTGAGGAATATTGTGAGTTCAGGAAGCCTAGTGCGTGTGTTGTGAAGTAAATATACTAACATTCATCCATCTTTCAATGCTTCCACAACAATCACTGTGCTATTCTTATGTACTGGGCAGTGTGCTAGACTCTGGTGTTAAAACAGGCACATCTTTGCTGTCATAGAGCTTACTGTCTTATAGGTGAAAAATGGAATAGATAGTCACCCTTTAATAGGTCGCATAGGTAAAATCTTTAAACATGTCTTTAAACATCTTTGTAAAATATAATTCAACAAGAATCATATTGATAAAGTTGAAATACATT
The DNA here is from genome assembly GCF_902686445.1 of Sciurus carolinensis. Lineage (NCBI taxonomy): Eukaryota > Metazoa > Chordata > Mammalia > Rodentia > Sciuridae > Sciurus > Sciurus carolinensis. The sequence goes on along the minus strand of NW_025920130.1, from coordinate 1,093,210 downwards.
CAATGAAAATATAATTTTTACCTCTTGATTAATTTAATAAATTGTATTAAATACCAAAAGATAATACAATAAAATTTAAGGTAAATGAATGCATTGGTGAAAATTATGAACTTATGGATGCCATTAAGATAGATTAGTGGGAATGAAAACATTATTAGGAGAACATGGATTAAATTCCACAGTGTTCTGAATGCCAGATAGAAATAGATTTGATGAACATCCACTTGGAATCCTTTTGATTCCTTAGTAGGATGGCAAGTATTAAACTCCCATAAAGGGTTTCAGAGTCATCTATAAATGAAAATTCTGATGAGTTTCAATAATGCTTCTAGCTGTGTGTTCCAATGATTTTAGCACAAAAACTTGCAGGAGCAACTTTGACTGGAGGTGGAGTTTAAGGCAGATCAGTTGTGGAGTCCATAGACCACTGGTAGTGACTGTGAGACTGGAGCATATGCTAGAATGCTGAGGAGCCAATGAGTCTGGGAGGACATGGAGATTAAGATTTATGAAGAACAAGCAAGATAATGTATGTAGCTGGGCACAGGGGCACATGTCTGTAATCCCAGCAGCTCAGGAGACTGAGGCAGGAGAATTGTGAGTTCAAAGCCAGCCTCAGCAACTTAGCAAGGTCCTGTCTCTAATATATATATATAAAAAAGTCCTGGGAAAGTGGCTCAGTGGTTAAGACCCCTGGGTTCAATCCCCAGTACTAAAGGAAAGAAAAAAGTATAGAAATTCATTGAAAGCATAATAGCCTGTCCAAGTATGGCAATATTCACAAAGCTGACCTTGCTAGGTGCATATATACATAAACATCTTGACGTTTTTTAACTATTAGGATACTTAGAAATCTAAAGGTTGATTTTTTTAAAGAGAATCAAAATTTTCCCCCCAAATGTTTTGAAGTCAGCCAGCTAAGTCGGTAGCTATAAGTAGGCTTAATTATTTAGATGGTAATTCTCAAAGGGCAGAGGCATTTCAGGAACTCCAGGAAAATGTCAAGGCACAGTGTGAAAAGGCATATTCTAGTTCATGTTATACTTATTTCATTGATGTATATTAAGGACAGTATTTATTAATTATTTTAGACTAATTCTAAATTTAGTGTATATAATTAATTATATTTTTATAATTTGATGAGCTTGCAAAAACAGTATTGGGTAAAATTGGCACACAATACTGCACATATTTAAAGTGTGCAATTTTATAAATTTCCACAAGTGTATACACTCATAAAACCACCACAACTATCAAGAAAATGAACATATCTATCACCTCCCAAAGGTTCCTGTGTATCCGTTCATATTCTCTTCTTCCTTTTCTTTCTTTCCACCAGACAACTGTTGATGTACTTTCTCTGGATATATATTAGTTTGCATTTTCATGATTTTAGGTAGATGAAATCATACAGTATTACCTCTTTCCTGGTCTGACTTCATTCATTCAACACAATTATTCTAAAATGTATTTACTTAAAAATTTTTAAATTAATTTTTTCTTTTTAATTAACATATACTAATTGTTATGGTTTAGATCTATAATGTCCATCAAAGGCTCCATAAGTTGAAGAGTTGGTCCCCAATGCAGCAATGTCCAGAGGAGGGGCTTTTGGGAAGTTATTGGATCAGCAAGGCTCTCATCTTATATGAATGAATAATTTCAATGTGCTATTAGGAGGTGGTGGAAACTGCAGGCATGTTTGGAGGAAGTAGATTATTGTGGATCTGCCCTTGGAGAATACATATTTTCTTGCATTCCCTCCCTCTGTCCTTCATTCTGCTTCCTGACTACCAAGAACTGAGCAACCTTCTCCTGCCAGGCCATGACAAAGTGATTCACCTCAGACCCTGAGCAACGCAGCCATCCCTCCATGGACTAAAACCTTTGAAAGCATGAGTCAAAATAAAATTTTCTTCCTTTAAGTTGTTTATGGCAGGTATTTTGGCCCCAGCTATAAAAAACTTAACACAATAATTATACATATGTATGGAGTCATGTGATATTTTAATAGAAGTTGAGAATATATAGTGAATCAGATCAGAGCAATCAGTATTTCCAGAATTTTTATCATTGTAATTCTTCATAAAACATGTAATATGCTGTTATAAACTATAATCTCCTTACTGTGCTATTCCTCCTATCTGACTTTATTTTAGTTCCTATTATCCAGCGACCTTGTATCTCCCCTTCTTCTGGGGAATTGCTATTCTTCTCTCTTCTCTGAGATATACTTTGTTTTATTTTCCTTGTATGGGAGAGAATGTGCAGTATTTTCCTTCATTTCTTTATAATGCTGAATAGCATTCCATACTATGAAGATTTTATAATTTGTTTATTGATTTATTTGTAATAGAGATTTGGATTGGTACAGTATTTGTGTATTAAAAATAATAATTAAATAAAAATTAAAATAATAATCAAAATAAAGCTTTTCTGTTTATAAGGTTTTGTGGGGTATGTGATTTCTTTCTGTTAGGTAACCGTCTAGGAGTTTAGTTAAAATCATATGATAGGTGTACATTTAAATTTTAAGACAGTGAAAGTTCTTACCAAAGTATTTCTCACCATTTTACAATCCTTTCAACTATGTGCCTGAATTCTGTAACCACAGGAACAACTGGCATGGACAATATTTTAAATTCTAGTCTTTCTTAAAAGTATAGCCTGAGGGCAACATGCCCAATGACCACACATTTAACAAGCCTTGGGCACCGTGGGAGATTTCGCATGCCACCGGGGCACCGCCGCAGGGCAAATCCCGGGGCTTAGGCAAAGCAGCTGGGGCGCTGCTGGGTGCTGGTCGAGGGTTGGGCGCCAGGGGCAGCGGTAGCGGAGGCTCCGGCTCTGGCTACAGGACGTCGGCCTGGGCGCCTCCTGCAAGAAGTCCCCGCGGCTGCCCAAGTGCGCTCGGTGCAGGAACCATGGCTAAGCCTCGCCGGTGAAGGGCCACAAACGCTTCTGCATGTGGCGGGATTGCCAGTGCAAAAAGTGCAACCTGATCGCCGAGAGAGAGCGCGTGATGGCCGCGCAGGTGACTCTGAGAAGGCAGCAGGCACAGGAGGAGGAACTGGGCATCAGCCAGCCCATCCCGCTGCCCAGTGCAGCTGAGCTGCTTGTCAAGAGAGAGAACAATGGTGGCAACCAGTGCCTCACGAATGAGAGCAGCAGCTTTTCACAGCCGTCAGCAGCCAGTACACGCACAACGGCGGCCTCAGAGGGACGCATGGTCATCCAAGACATTCCTGCTGTCACCCCAGAGGGCACGTGGAGAACGCTCCTGACCTGGTTTCACACTCCACCTACTACAGCAGCTTTTACCAGCCATCTCTGTTCCCTTACTACAACAATCTGTACAACTATCCGCAGTACTCCATGGCCTTGGCTGCTGATGCCTCTTCTGGGGATGTGGGAGGTGCCCTTGGGGGATCCCCTGTGAAGAACAGCCCTCGGAGTCTTCCAACACCTTATGTGTCTGGTCAAACAGGAAACCAGTGGCAGATGAAAAACTCGGAGAACCACCATGCTGTGAGTTCCCAGTACCGGATGCATTCTTACTATGGGCCTCCTTCCTATCTGGGCCAGAGTGTGTCCCAGATCTTCACCTTCGAGGATGGCCCTTCCTACTCGGAAGCCAAATGGATCGTATTCTCGCCGCCAAGGATCTGGCTTGGTTTCCCTCTCCAGCAGCTCTCCTACTAGTAATGAGACTACAAAGGGGGTTCTGCCTCCGGAGGCCAGCAGCTTCACGGTCACTCCGGTCTTTGAGGAGGATGAGTGAGCTGCGCTGGCTGCATTTGGCAGTTCACTTGGAAAAGCAGGCTTATTCCATTATCTACAGGGTTTGTTGTTATTTTGCATTGATTCATGCTGACTTAACAGTTGAGAATGTGTTTGGTTTGTACTTTAGAATTTAGTCAAGAGGTAAAACACATTAATAATTTAGGGTTCATGACTACCATCTTCAAAAATTAAGTACTTTGTTCATGGAGTTTAAATAGTAGTGCCCCTCATTTTTTTTTTTTTTTTTTATGACATTGGTTTACAAATGTAGTTTTCAGGAAATACAGTCAGTAATTTGCTCAAGTAAAACCATATATTTGTGTCTAAATTAGTCATAATTAGTTTACCTTTTGTTTTAAAACTGGAATATCTTAGGTGCCTTAGATTTTTTTTAAAGTTAGTATTAAAACTGCAAGAATGTAAATTTAGCCAAGTACATGACCAGTGGGACGAAAAGAGCAGGAAAATTATTTTAGAAATCTGCAGAAAGTCAGGGTAAATGGAAATACTATTTTTGTTTGCTGTTGGATATAGCCATGCCCACCCCTGACTCAAAACATAACTGAAATATAGTGAGGAAAAATTACAGTCTTTTAGAATAGCTACTTTTTCTGTAAAGGATAATTTGAAAACAGCACCATTTAAAGTAACCCCAGTGAAGCAAAGCTTCTAGGTGTTGCTTCTAGAATAATGAGTTTAACATACACACTGTTTGGACTATAGGAAAAAAATGGATGCAATCTAGACTATTTTGTAACCTTAGGTTGTAATTTGATTTGGAAATAAGTATATCTTTAAAAGTTACTTCAAATTTCTGAGTTCATTATTTTGTTAAAAATTGCTTGTGGAGTACTTCCTTATGTAACAGAAGCCATCCTGAAATGAAACTCGTCTAAAAAAACTTCATTGTTCTGTGTAGTTGCAGCTGTACCTGAAAATAAAAATGTTATTGATGACTGAAAAGAAAAAGTATATAGTGATATTTCCTTGTGGTTTTCCTCTCCCTAATGATTAATAGTAGGTGGCAAACAATGGTCATATGTCTATTCAAATCTTTTGCTCATTTTAATTGAATTTGTTTACTTATTAATATTGATTTGTGAGAATTATATATTCTGGATATGAATTCTTATAGGTGATTTTCAAATATATTCTTTCAGCTTGTAACTTGTACTTTGAGTTTCTTTATGGTATCTTTCAGAAAGTGCTTCCAGTGTTGATAAGATTCAGTTTGTTAATCTGTTCTTTCAGATTTTGTGTATTTTATGTTTATAATAATGTTTTTCTCTTACATTTCTGTAGAAATACATGGTCTCAAGTTTCACACTTATTTCTATGATCTGTTTTGAGTCTTTTGTATAGTAAAGTATAAAAAACATCAAAATTCTTCTATAAGGACAAAAATCTATGAATAATAATTTTATTTTGAAATTTTAAGTAACCTTAAAAGTCATTGATTTTGTTTTGTGTTTATAAAAATGAGGATGTGTTGGAAAGTGAAATACATTTATCTTCTTATGGATTCTTCCTAGTTTCACTTCTTATTAACATTTTCAAACAAATGAAAAAACTGGCCACTTCTTTATTTATTTTAAACATTTTAAATATTCCTGTATTCCAGTCTGTAGTTTATATATTTGCTTAAAAATGTACCTATTTAAAATTGTCCAGATCTAATATAGTATTAATTTTATACATCTTATATTTACTTTGCCTTGGTAAACTTCCATGGTGAAAGGATTCTGCTTGTTCCTTTAATTAATCCATTTATTCAACAAACAAAAATATCGTTGTGTGCCCAGAGGCATCTGTTAAATAGAGAAATGGTTTCAGGTAGGCCAATTGCTGAAAGTACTGGCTTTGGAGTAGAAAGCTGTGGCATAAATCACTCAACCTCTCTAGAAAATGGAGATGATTTTCTTTATCTTGACTGTTTTCTTTTATAGTAAAAAAGTAGAGCACAAAATGCGCAACATGTCATTCTATTAAAAACATATATATTTACAAAATAAATATATATTGTATATCTTATTCAGTGTCCAGTACCATAATTTTTAGTGCTCCCCTTGGAAACTTGATGTTATCTCCACATTTCTAAGTCCACTGATATCTTCTGTTTATTAATTCAATCAAGTCACTTTTATGATGACATGTTCTATTTTCTCTATTACTAGTCTATAGACTTTCTAAGAACAACAGTGTTATTTTACCAGATATGATGTATAACCCATTTCTTTAGTAGGAGTCTCAAATTTGTGTTTGTTAAGAATGTTAGTATCTAAATTATGAGAAGGAATCTTTAAAAGAGGAATAGGATATGTGGTCAATAATCCCTATTTCTAGGGATAGCTCTCTAGATTGAGAGAGTAAATATCAAGAGACAAGTTAGGAAATATTTTTAGCACAATGCTTCAAAAATGCAATGGATTTGCATGAACACCCAAATGGCTTACCTATTGAACACATTCTTAAGCCAGGAATTGGTAAATATTTCTCCCCTTAAGCAACAGTCTCTAAACCTCAAGTCACTGGTGATGCATTGATACTAAGTAGAGATTTAAAAAAAATCTTCAGATATTAGAATTTATAGAACTTTATTTTTTATGAGAATTAACTATTGTGGCATAAATAAAATTAAAGAAAACCTGAAATGATACTAATAATTATATTTGGAGAAAAAGAAATCTTTAAATGTTTTTTTTTATTGTTCAGACAATGTTTTCTCTCTTGACATAGGTTTCATTTAGTATAACTCTGCTTTATGACAATTTATCTAAAGAATAATGTGTTTTTATTTGTTCCTATAAATGAATTGGTTTTAAAAGATTTTTTTTCAGTAAAGACAATGATAAAATAATAATTTTCCCTTAAAGATTGGTAAGTTATTTTTTTGTTTATTTCACTGATGATAGTGAATATATTGATATCCTCTGGGGAAGGAGATGAAGGAAACCTGGGTGGAAAGGGCTAAGTCTCAGAGTACACAAAAGGTTAAGAGTAGAATTTTGTCTCTAAAGTGGCACAATATTATGGAAACTAGAGGACAATATAAGGGAATTAATTTAGATAGAATGAAGTTACTGTCATATAAAAAGAAGAAATGAGATAAAGATAGATACATCTAGTTTATATATAAATAAATAATTTAGAAAGTATTTATCTAATTATTTTTTCTGTGGTTAAATGAGAGGAAAAAAAAAACTCCATTAGGAAAATTAGGAGTTAGGAAGAATAGTTCAGGCAATTATATTCAAGCTATCCAAGCAACAATGGAATAAGGTAAATGAGTACATTGGTCCAAGTGTGTGATTTAGTATGGGAAGCGAAATGGAATGGCAAGTAGGCTTGGGGTTAAGGTTGCTTGTAAATGTGAATTTAAAATGATGAACTAAGAATTCTATACTTAATAAATAAAGATCTCAGATTGGGAGAGTCCCAAGACTGAAAACCAATGAACAAAAATAATTAGACTCTAAGCAAAGCAATAGATGAGGTAGGATAATAAAGTAAGAATACTTGAATAATAAGGCAACAGACAGAGAGTGAGATAATGTATTTAGATACTGTAGAAGCACAATGACTCCAGGTGAAAATCAATTGTGAGTATTTTATGTGTATAGAGATAAGGTCACAAAGTTAAGCATGGTCAAAAACTGAGACTAGAGTCTTAGGTCACTTCCAAAATATTGAAATAACTGCAGGATAAGGGATTTGATTTAGATATGAAGTATCCCAAAAAAATTCAAGTATGAGACATGCAAGAATATTTGAAGGTGAAATGATAGATTATGAGAGTGTAACATTATCAGTGGATTAATACACTGATGTGGATTAACTAGGCTGTAACTCTAGGTAGGTGGGAGTGGCTGAGTAAGTATCTGACTGGGGATAGGCTTTTGAGGTTTATATTTTGTCCCTGGTGGGCAAAGATCAATCTCTCTCTCTCTCTCCCTCTCTCTCTCTCTCTCTCTCTCTCTCTCTCTCTCTCTCTCTCTCTCTCTCTCTCTCTCTCTCTCTCTCTCTCCTTCCTAGTTGTCATGTCCTGAGTTGTCTTCCTCTGCCACATGCTTCTGCATAATTTTCTGCTTTATCTTGTGTCCAGAGCAATGGATTTGTCTAAACACGAACAACCTCTAAAACCGTAAAACAAAATAAACCTCTCCTCCTCTATGTTGTTCTTTTCAGGTTTTTTGGTAATAGCAATACAAAAGCTGACTAAAATGATGTGGGACTAGATATTAGAAAAACCAAATTTGTTTTCAGTGCATATGATGGATACATGGAAGTGACCATATTTATTGATTAGATGCCAATGACAAGTAGTCATGGTGATATATGTAGTTGGATATGTAGTATATATGTAGTTGGATAGAAACTTATTTCTAGGCTATGTACACATACCCACATATATTTCTAGCATTTGGAAACTAAAAAAATGCTGACTCAAGTTCTTATCTACATGATCAGAATGAATTGGGTTTATTAATATGACTTCATTATAAACTATAAAGCAAAATTATAAAAGGACTATCTTTAAAACACTTTGAAGATATATGGAGAATTTTGTGTTGCGTATTAGAGGTCCAGGCAGCAAGGGTAGCAGCAGACAGTTGGGACCTGGGTCACACAATGACTTGAATTTGAGGGATAACAAAAATGGCAATCAGCAATACACAGTTGGGTTAACTATATTCCAAACTCTGAATAGAATCCCTTTGTGACATTTATTCAGTATTGCCATAAATTAAAATTTTTGTAGTATCAGCAGTATGGTAATGCCAATAGCCACTAAATAGCTATTACTTGATGTAAATTTGTTGTCTCTTTAAAATAATAGCATCTTAATCTAATCATCAAAATGCTTTACACTAGGATTAAAAGATAATATTGATCAATCAATTTAACTTTCTATTTTCTATTTCTCTCTTTCAGTGATTCTATTTTAAGCAGTTAATCTTTATCATTTAAACTAGTTTTATTGCCTTTTTTGTAATTAATGATATAGTCAGGTTTAAATATCAACTGCCACCTATTTTGATGTTTGTCCCCCATTTTCTATATTCACAATTCTCTCTTCTTGATAAATTAATTATTCTACTTTCTTCTTCAATTAATTTATTATTTATATGATCCATTTTTTTTCTTTTAAAGCTTTCCCTGGATATTTCAAAATACATATGTTATTTTTCAAGTCTAATATAAATTGTTCCCTCATCCACTTTTCAAAAATAAGAGTTCTGTGTATATTTGTTGATATTCACAGGGTATACACTACAACGGTGTATATTAACAGACAACAGTGTAACTCGTCTGGTCCCTTCTGTCATATCTTCTGTTATTTTCAAGTACTTTAATTAATAAATTTAGGATTCACAGTAAATAATTACTATGGATTTATATAGTCAATGTAATATCAGATAAAATCACATGAAATTTCTTTTTTTTTTTTTTGTGGTACTGGGGATTGAACTCAGGGCCTTGTTCTTTTGAGGCAAGCACTCTACCAGCTGAGCTATCTCCCCAGCCCTCATGAAATTTCCTGACTCCACTCTTTTTAAACTTGTTTTAATAACATGTTCATATATGATAGGGTTAAGTTTGATATTTCCACACACACATACACTTTGCACTGATCAGATCCAACCCTCCATTATCTAACCTTCCTGTTCCATACCCTTCCCAAACTTTAGTAATCACTATTCTAAATTAAAGTTGACTTCTTGGAGTGTCTACATGTAAGAGAGATTATATAGCACTTGTCTCTCTGTCAGGATGATTTTATGTAAGATAATGTCCTCTATTTCCTTCTCTTTTGCTGAAAATGACAGGACTTTATTCTTATTTATGGATGAAAAATATTCTGTTTTCTTTGCCGCTCATCTCTTTATGGGCATATGGACTGATTTCATATCTTAGCTATTGTGAATAATGGGACAATAAACATGGGTATGCAGATATCTATTTGGTATGCTGATTTCATTTCATACCATGAAGCAGGCTAGTGGATAATATAACGGATCTACATTTAGATATTTTAGAAAACCCCATATGATTCTCCATAAGGCAGTACTAATTCACATTCCTACCAACAGCATATAAGAATTCCTTTTAGTTGACATCCTTACCAATATTTGTTATTTTTACTTATTTGTTTGATATTAAACATTCTAAATGAAGTACAATGATATCTCATTTCAGTTTGTATTTGAATTTCCCTGATGGCTAATGATATTATCCATGTTTTTTTTTATTTTGTTGCCAATTTTTATGTCTTCTTTTGAGTAGTGACTATTCAAACCATTTATCTTTAATTGGATTGCTTGTGTTTAGGTTGTGTTTGAGTTCCTTTTATGTCCTGAAAATCAAACCTTTGTCAGGTCAATAACTGGTAAGTATTTTCTCAAGTTCTGTCAGTTGTCTCTTTTCCATGTTTCTTATTTCCTTTGGCATACAAAACCTTCTTACTTTGATATAGTCCCATTTTTCTGTTTTTGCTTTTGTTTCTGTGCTTTGGGGGGTCATATCCAATAGAGTCATTGTTTATACCCGTGTTTTAAAGTGGCCTGCAATTTTTTTTCTAGTAACTTTATATGTTCAGGTCTTGTATTTAGGTCCTTGATCCATTTTGAGTTTATTTGGGGACAGGGTGAAAAATAGGGGTCAAATTGCAATCCTCTATAAGTGATTATCCAGTTTTCCCAGCACCATTTATTGAAGATGCTATTTTTTCTATTGTTTGTTTTTGGAAACTTTGTCACGATTTAGTGGACTGTAGATTTGTGGATTTATTTCTGGGACTTCTATACTGTTCCATTTTTCTTTTTTTAAGCCTGTGTCATTCTATTTGGAGTACCTCCAGCTTTGTTCATGTTGCTTAGATAGTCAGGGTCTTTTGTGATTCCACGTAAATTTTAGGGATTTTTTTCTAGTTCTGTGAAGAATATCATTGTTATTTTCATGGGAACTACATTGAATTTGTAAAACATTTTGCATAACATGGATGTTTTAAAATAATAATTATTCCAAACTGTAAACATGGCAGGTCTTTCTTTGTGTCTTCTTTATCTTCTTTCATCATTATTTTGGAAATTTTATTGCAGAAACCTTTCATTTGCTTTATTAAGTTTTTCCTACATACTTTTTTTTTGTCTTGTGTCTTTTTGTCTTCTGCTTTTCTTGTGTGAGTTACTATTGGAAATGGGATTTCTCTCATTATTTCTCAGAAATTTCATTGTTGGTATGTAAAAATATTATGTAGTTTATTTTGTATCTGTATCTTTACTGAATGTGTTTACTGTTAGGTCAGAAATTAGGCGACTGTAGGGGGCAAAGCTGAGCAGCCAGAACAAAGACCAGCCTACCAAAGGTGACCAGAAAGTTCGCAGCAAAGTGGATGGAAAGTTCCACTGACCCTTCACACCCACCTGTCACTCAACAGGACCCCCTCCCATCCCAGTCTATAAAAACCCTGGGCAGCCAGGGCCACGTGCAATTTTCTGCGGGTCCCTATACCCCCCGGGGGTCTGGGAATTTTGCCCAAGAGTCAAATTCCAATAAAGCTTGCTTTGGCCACTTTCTGTCCCATTTTATTTGGCCGCTAACTGTGCCCGCCTGAGCTTACATTTGGTCCCACTGCTGAGCCCGCCAAGACCTGCAGAGCTTACATTTACCAGTTTTAATAGTATTTTGGTGGAATCTTAGATCTGTCTATATATAGAATCATATCTGCAAACTACAATAATTTGACTTTGTTCTTTCATATATGTATACTTTTTACTTTTTTCTCTTGCACAGTTGCTCTATGTTGAATAAGAGTTATACAGTGGACACCGTTGTCTTGTACAGATCTTACAGGAAATGCTTTCAACTTTTCCCTATTCATATGATGTTGGCTGTTGGTTTGTTATATATACCCTTTATTGTGTTGAGGTATGATCTTTCTATACTTATTTTTCTTTTTGAATAATCAAAAAAGTTACAATTTGTCCAATAAATTTTCTGTTCATCCAGATGATCAAATGATTTTTTTATCCTTCATTCTGTTGATGTGATATTTTATGTTGATTTATTTATACCTATGTTATTTACTTGAAATCTTTTCATTGTTTTCTTTAATGTAGATGCTTATTATACTGTATTCTTAGTGCTGTTTTTGCTATATCCCATGAGTTTTGGTACATTGTATTCCCATTTTTGTTTTGAGAAATTTAAAATTTGTCTTTTGATTTCTGCATTAACTCAGTTTTGGTTCAAAAGTGTGTTTACTCAGTGTCCATGTCTTTGAATAATTTCTTAAGTATCTTTTTGTTCTTGATTTCTCGTTTTTTTTAAATGCCCAATTCAATGTCTAATCTTTTTTCTTTTTTATTTGTCTTATTAGTTATACATGACAATAGAATACATTTTGATAAAATTATATAAGCATGGAATTTATCTTATTCTAATTAGAACCCCATTCTTGTGGGTGGACATAATGGTGGGATTCACTTAGATATTTTCATATATATACATAGGAAAATTATTTTATGCTTATTCTACTGTTTTTTCTATACCTGTCCCCCCTCCTTTCCCTTCATTCTCTTTTGTCTAATCTATTGAATTTTTCTTCTTAGCCTTCCATCCCCCTTTATTGTGGGTTAGGTTCCATATATTAGTCAAAATATTTGACCTTTGTTTTTTTTTTTTGGGAATGGCTTACTTCACTTAGAGTAATAGTCTCCAGATCCATCTATTTGTCAGGAAATGTCATAAAATCATTCTTCTTTATGACTGAGTGATGTTCCATTGTGTATATATACCACATTTTCTTAATTCATTCAAGTTGTAGGGCACCTAGGTTGACTCCATATCTCAGCACTGAGAACTGTGCTGCTGTAAACATTGATGTGGCTGCATCACTGCAGTATGTTGATTTCAAATCCTTTGGATGTACATCAAGAAGTGGGATAACTGGATCCAATGGTGGTTCCATTTCATTCTTAGGTTTTTGAGGAATCTCCATACTGCTTTCCTCAGGTGTTGCATTAATTTGTAGTCCTAATTGTAGTCTCAAACAATGTATGAGTGTTCCCTTTCCCCTATGTCCTCACCAATATTTATTATTACTTGTACAATTGATAGTTGCCATTCTGACTGGAGTAAGATGAAATTTCAATATGTAAGAAATCCCATGAAAACCACGCCAGACATGGGAAATCACATAAGGGAGTTTATTAAGCAAACAGAGTGTCTCCCTGCAGGGTAAGAGAGAAAATGAGGGGAAAAGAGAAAGGGTGTGTGCTAGAGAGAGTGGAAAAGCAAGGAGGAGAGAGGAAGCAAGTGAGTAGGAGAGAGAAAAGCAAGAGAAAAGATGGTGGGGTAGCTATCCTTAAGCAGTTGAATTCCGCCGGGCTAACAGGACCAATAACAGAGAAGGATACTTGCAAGCTGACTGATTAACCAATAGCTAGCTAGGATGTTCAGACTGACAAGTAGTTGGGAGGCGGGGAAAATGGCTGCACTGGAAAGGGTGGAGAGAGCAGCTTTCAGACTGACAAGCTAGGTTGTGATGCAACGGAAAGGGTGGGGAGCAGCTTTGCATTACACAATGTAGTTTTAATTTTCATTTCTCTAATTGCTAGAAATGATGAACATTTTTTCATATATTTGTTGTCAACTTGCATTTCTTTTTTTGAGAAGGTTCTGTTCAGTTCCACTGCCCATTTACTGATTAGGTTATTTGTGTGGTAAGCTTTTTGAGTTCTTTGTATATCCTGGAAATTAACACCTTATCTCAGGTGCGGGTGGCAAAGATTTTTTCCTATTCTGTAGGTTCTCTCTTTATGCTCTTGATTATTTCCTTAGCTGTGAAGAAGCTTTTTTATTTTGATGTCATCCTATGTATTGATTTATTATTTTATTTCTTTTGTTTTAGTAGTCTTGTTAAGAATAAGACTACTGTTCTTAACAGTAGTTCCTGAAGAGACATGTTGGGTGTTGGGCCTACATTTTCTTCTAGTATCTGCATAGTTTCTGATCTAATTCCTAGATCCTTGATCCACACAGTATTTTTGTGCAGAGTATAGGGGTTTTATTCCAATGTGTTCTGAAAAGATAAAGGATATGATTTCAGTTTTTTGTTTTTTTAGTTTGTTAAGATGTTTTGTGGGTCTTCTTAACCTACATTGATAAACTTGTTATCTTTTTTAGTATTATGAGTTATTATCTTCATGTTTTTCAGAGACTGGCTTAAATACTAATTGCTTTTGTGCTAATTATTTATGAAAAAGTAATACTTTGCTGTCTTGTTTGCTGTCTTAGCATGATCTCTGCCCTGTGTATGCCTTGTCCAGTCGCCTGCCCTCTCTGCAGTGGATATCTGAACTGCCCGGATAAATACTCTTGATTGTCCATGCCCACCTGATAGAGAACAAGGAGTTTGGGTTAATTTCTAACTTTGTCCTCTTTCAGCGGAAAGCATCTTTGAGGTGCCATCACTGTTTTTCCATGGAAATAGAATGCAGAAATTGACAGTAGGAAAATTTAAAAGTGCTCCACTTTATGCTTTGAATAGAGCCATTGCTGCACTGATACTGTGATTTATTTTTAAGATGGACATGTTTTTTTCTTTTTTCTTTTTTTTTTTTTTTTTTCTCCCTGCTCCTCCCTAATCTCTCCCCTTCCCTAATCTCAGGGAAAACGGGATTTTCTTCTACTTCCCAGGAGATTTATCTGTCCTTGAGCATACACCCATCACAGGAATTTCAAATTAGCAAGTGAATTACAACTTCAACAGAAAACAGGTGGAATGCACTATAGCCTTTGACTCACTTTTAAAGTCCCTTGTTCCTGTTGATGGGTAGAACCACAGCCTCTGGAATGTGAATTCCCTGTGCTTCTCCTTCCCTAGTAAAGCAATAAACCTTCTTTTTCCTGTCTCTTAAAAAAAAAGAGAGAGACATACTTTGTGGTTAATATGGCTTGTTCTAGAGAAAGCCCCGATATGTTGATGAAAAGAATGTGTTTTCTGTAGCTTTTGGAAGAAATGTCCTTAAAATTCTATTAAGTCCATTTGACCTGTAGCATAATGTAATTCTGATGTTTCTTTGTAGATAATCTGACCATTGATGAAAGTGGGATATTGAATCCCTGAACTATAATTATGTTGTTGACTTTTCTCCATTCTTGATTCTCCCTGGCATTTCTGCATTCATCATTTAGCATTGTTAGGGATAGTTGTGGCTCCTTGATAGCTCCCAGAAAAACACTCCGCAGACACGAGATCTCACACAAGGACTTTATTTTATGTAGATGATTCACATCTGCTCGGGGGAAAAAAAGGGAAGAAAAGAGAAAGACGGCGCATGGCCTCTCCCAGATATTGGAATCTCACGGGCTCGGAGGAACCAATAGCATGTTAGGATGTAACGTAGGAGGCAGGAAGATGGCGACAGCATAAGCCGGAAATTCCTGTAACATAAGATGTAGGCAGAATGCAGACTGACAGGTGATGGGGAGGCCGGAAATTCCTGTAACGGGAGAGGCGGGCGGAATGCAGATTGACAGGTGGTGGGAAGGCCGGATTCCTTACATTCCCCCATTTCTTTTTTTATAAAAAATAAAAAAAATCTTGCTCTCCAATTCTTTTTGAAGCCTTCTCTCTCCTTCCTGCCTAGGTGACTGGGGTTGGTTTTGCAGGTGAGATGTAAAAAATTTATTCTCCTTCCAGGCTTCCAAAGGCAGATGATTTTCATGGACTTCAATTTCTTGGTCTGACTGATTTCTTATTTCTACACTAACTACCTGTCCCCAAGTCTGACTTCATTTACCCCTCTAATACTAGGAACTCCTTCACTGCTGTAGGGAAAAGGGGTGATGACCGATCTGACTTCTTCGAGTTGGAAGTGGGCAGCATGGGGCAAGCAGTTTGGAGGTTCCTTTTTAGAAATCGGGTCAATTGAGGGGTTCATGGTAGAAGTCCGGTTGGGGGAGAGCAGGCTGTAAAGGCATCTGGGGATGGGTGCTTCTATGAGAGAAGAACAAAAAGACATGAGTACTGAAGTGAGATTGATACAATATAAATGTTACAGGAACTAGAACATGCTAATGCGTATTATAAAGATGACAGAAGTTAACAATTCCTTGCCAGGGGATGGAAGAACTGAGAAGTTGTCCCCATAACAAGGCCTAGCAAAGGCTGGAGAGGACAGGCCTTTATTTGGGAGATCTAACATTGTCTAGGTTATCAGGAATGCGAACACAACATTTAGTAGAGATCTCTATACTTCTGTTACTAGCAAACATAGATTAAGCCTACCTGTGTCTATAGGCTTTAAACTGACTAAAACTTCTGACTCTAGCAGTTTCTCTTGATAGTTACTATTATTTTTAAATGCCCAAGAATGGCTATACTTTGGTTTCAACTGATTTGCTAGGTGTTTAAGATCAAGCTGGTCAAAGTGACCTGTTCCTGTCTGTTAAAGAGTCAGCTGAGTTTCCACAGGGGTCACTCATAGAGAACTTAAGAGCAGCTTCTTAGCTCCATTAGTGCCATTGATTAGGTAGGGTCTTCTTGATGAAGTTACTTTCCTTGAAAGTGCCAGGGATGTCTACCTTTATCCATGACCCTCCTCTGTAGCAGATGCACTGAGTGGCTTTTCCTCTATTGGCCTCATCAATCTCCTTGGTCAGGAGGTTGTGTGACCCAGAGTTGCAAAACTCCTTAGAGAAGTCCTCTTGTTCCTTGGGTTCAGGCTGACTTTGAGGGCAAGACCCAAATATGGACTTTTCTTGACCTCTGTATTTAATCTCAATCTCTAAGTTTGATCTTAACCATAAAGCAAGTCAGTCTCACCAGTCATAAAGTAAGAGTACTGGGCTTTAGCTTTAATGTCTATAACTTTACAGTTATTTACCTCCTTTTATCTAATTGGGGTTTACATTATCTGTTCTATAGGTGATGGCTTACTATTCCAAGTTAATTTATGGTGTTCGCTCTTGAAGCAGTACTTCTGCAAAATATTGATCAGGCAACAATTAGAGTTTACAAGGAAAATACAAAATGGAATTACCAACAGTAAAACATTCAGTTTGTGCAATAGCTATCTTGAATTTTGGCTGAGTTCCCATTTGAGATCACGGGTAATCTTTACAGCAAACATTAAACTTTTGAACACAACTTTAAATGAGTTAAAGTCAGGATTACTTTGGAGCAATTGTAATGTGTAGCAGGGTGGTGAGGCATAGCCTTAACATGGGGCTTTTTAGTGAGGGGTAAAGGAGTATATAAACACAGATTTTGAAGATTAAGCTGAGATCAGATGGAGCTCTGTTCTCTGATGGAAATGTGGATCTTAAGAGTTATGTCAGCAATTCTAAAGTTACTGTAAGGTGGACAGGAACCAGAGAAGGGAACTGATGAAACACTGGTTATCTAGCAAAAGAATTCCTTCCTGCCCAAGAACTGTGTGCCTGAGATTAATGTATTGACACAGCAGTTAGGCATCTTGTGCCCTTGCACAGGAACACTCCCAGGCACCAGGCATGCCACAGCCATGAGGTCATCAGGGACCCCAATTTTAGTTACTGTTGTCCCATTTTTTGCTACTGCACATTACACTCTTTCTTAAATGTCATTTTACATATACCCTATTGATGACAGGTCCTATAATAGAACATTAAATGATAGGTTTACCATTACAGACAAGTTTAATTTGGAGAACAGCAGCTTGATAAATTTTCTGCTTTAAAGGCTTGCATACCTGGAAAATATGAACACATTTCACATACAAAGAATAATGTTTTTAAGTATGTTACTCCATGGTATAGCTTTATAAATTAATCAGATATCTCTAACAAACACATTTGAGTAATCCCATACATGTTGCTTATTGTAGAAAAACAAAGACATCAGACAAGTGTGCCAACAGTATTTGCCATCTCCTGTTGAAGAAAAGTCCTAGAAAAATTGATGTTAGACATTTTATAAACATTAATATTTTATTAGTTTGATCACTTAGAGACTTGTGAGTTAATTTTAAGGACATTTTACTTTTATTAGTTTACCCAATTTAAATTGAACCTCATTAAATCACATGAATTAAAAATATTTGGATCCATTTTTAAAATTTTAATTTTTATGCACACTTATATTTAACACAAAAGCAGAGGCCTTGTGATATTTATCTCCATTGCAATGTAATGGATGTTCAAAAATAACTCTAGAGTTGGATAAAAAGAACTGATCAAAAATCATTAACCTAGGTCTGTAGGATCAAAATCGTGAGCTCAAAAATACAGCATTTCCTAGAAGAAAAATGATAATGGTTATTAATTAAATCATGAGAAAATGAGAAGGAGAGAAAAGTTGAAAGGGAAAAAAGTATTCTGAGTTATAGCCCAGGAGAAATTTAAAATGGACCCTTTTTTTTTCCCCTTGGGTTTGAAACTGGTCTCCTACTGCATCTTTCTTCATTTACATTTCAATGTAACCCTTAAATGAGATCTGAATCTGAAAGGGGCTAATAGGTTTGGAGGGCTTGAGCCTGCAGGGAGAGCTAAGAAGCAAGAAAGAAAAACTTGAAAATAAGCCAAGAAAACGTGTTCAGGTTTTACTCCCTCCACGCCAGCCACCTCCTGTAAAGGAGCTAGAATGTGTGTATGAGACCGCGTGGTGGGGGGACTTGGTGGCCTGAATGGAGGAGTGGAAAGAGAAACAAAATGAGGCAAAGGAGAGGAATGAACAGGAGCTTCTGCAGTAGGAGGCCTGTAAGGAGATGACTCATCAGCTGGATTAAACTCAGAAGAGAAAGGATTAAAAGGGGGAGGAGAAATCAAGAGAATGTGTTAGGTTTAGCAAGAAAGAAAGGAAAAACACAAAGGGGAAAAGTCCCTTTCCATTCACCAGTTTGCCCACATATGTACTTAATTATAACTAGTATAATTAGGCATATAATTTTACCTAGTATAAAGGTAGAATTTAGGGTGTCATAAATAGATCATTCTGACTTATTATCTAAAGGACAATTTAACTCTAATTCAGGGAACAGGTGAAGGGGTTTGAGATGATTTAATAAACATCTCAGGGGCGAGTTTGCTGGGCTGGATGTCCTGGATCCCATGGTAAACTGAGACCCACCTGGTTAGTGATTAATGGCGTCCCAAGAACCACGCGCCAGGCAATGAGAGGTTAGTACAAAGGTTTGGTCGTCACCAATACCAGTGCCTAACCAGGCATTAGCCAAGAGAGTTTGAAGACCTGGCCAGGATTTCGAGCGAGACGAAAAAATATAAAAGAGCTTCAAACCCTGAGAAAGAATCTCAGCACCATAAAATCAGGAATCCACCCAGCAACTAGGACCAGCTATGGGGACCAAGGAGGTACCCCCACACCTCGGCAGTCTTGAGAGCACTGGATTTACAGAGGGAGGCCACAGCGGGAGCGGCCTCGGTGGCGTCGGTGGAGACAACTGCGGGAATGGCTGCTTCTCAGATCAGCCGAGATGTGTTTAAGTGGTCAGGGGGCCTGCCTAAGGGGAACTCACCAATTTTGGAGTCTGGTGTTGCATAGAGAAAACTGGGCATCCAGGTAAATGGAAGGTGAGCCTGTATCTGCGGGCGCTGGGGCTGTCAGATGGGAATCTGCTTGCTTAGTCAGCGGAAAAACCCATCCCGGGTTTTCGGCACCAGATGTTAGGGGTAGTTGTGGTTTGTTGATAGCTCCCAGAAAAATGCTCCACAGACACGAGATCTCACAAAAGGGACTTTATTTTATGTGTACGACTCATGTCCACTCGGGGGAAGAAAAGAGAAAGATGGTGAAAGGCCCCAGCTCCATGTCTTAAACCCATGACACAGGGGAGGCTGCACAACCTCCCCGGAGGTCTTTAAACTGATAAATAGATTGAAAAAGAATAGGGCGGTTGGAGAAAAGCATAGATCATCGGGTCCTAGGGAGTGCCTGCACAATCAGGAACTGATAAGCGGGAACCATAAAATACCAAGCAACAATTGTGTCTTTTTCCCGAGGCATAAGGAAAAAAAGAAAGAAGAAAGGGTGTCTGTTTTAAACTTCTGGGCTGCTAAGAAAAAGGGCTAAAAAGTCCTGGGTGATCCTCCCTCCCCCTTGCCTGGCCTTGCTGAAGCCTGCATTGAAATGTTGGCTGCAGCGGTCTCAGCGGGAAAGGGAGGTAACCTGAAGATAAGAAACCTGCTGCTTACCACGCGCACAAAACCTGCCCCTTCACCCTATAAAAACCCTGTACTCCAAAGCCCGGTGTGCCAGTTTACCAAAGCTCCGGCTGAGGTTTTGCTGAGCACCCGCAGGCGCCTGTGTATCCATAAACAGCCTCTTGCTATTGCAGCCAGTGTCTTTGCGTGATCTTCCTTGGACAGGGGGACGGAGGGTCTTTCATTTGGAGGTCCCACCGAGACTTGTGTTCTTGCTGCCCCGAATCCCTGCCCGAGGAACTTCTGGAAGAACTACTGGGAGGTAAGCTGGCCAGCTCGAGCTCCTTGTCGTGTTGTCATATTTCTTGAATCTCTGCATGTCTGTTTCCACGTCTCTTGAGCGCAGCGTTAGTATGATCACGCGTGGTCACTTTGTACTTTGGGCAGCCCGAGGAGTTGACGAACTCAGACTTCTCCCCTGCCACCCTGGGAGACGTCCCAGGGGACCTAGTACCTGATTCTTCAGGATTTGTTTTTTGGCCGGAGGGACTTACACTCTCCGACACCACTTGGTACTTTCGGTTTGGTACTTTTGGTTTGTGCCAAAGACGCGCAGCGTTTGTGATTTGTGATCTGTTGTCTTGTCTTTGTTCTCTTGTGCCTGTTCCTTAACTTCCTTTCCGCTAGTGAGACTGAAATGGGGCAATCCATGGTAACCCCCCTGAGTCTCACCCTCGACCATTGGCAAAACGTCCAAAACCGTGCCAGCAACTTGTTGGTCGAGGTCAGAAAGAAGAAGTGGGTAACCCTCTGCACATCTGAATGGCCAACCTTCAACGTAGGCTGGCCCAAAGGAGGGTCTTTCATCTTGGTGGAGATGCCAGGGAAAGATTTATGCCAAGGTAAGTAAGCTTCTCTCTCCCACGCCCCCCTCCCAACAGCCCTGAAGGGTATCCAGGGTGATCGGTAGACAATGGCACTGAGGGAAAGCGCCAATCACCTTTGCCTCAGTATGGGCCATACAGTGCACAACACTCCCGCAAATCCACTCCCTCCTGGATGCTCCCCTTCCCTTGGTGGTCAGACATTAGGAATTCAAGCTGTGGGATGAAGGCCTGGGATGATATGAAAATGCCCGGGTTCCCTTTGTTCGCACAGTTAGCCTTCACTAGTCTAGACACTAAAGTCTCCCCATTACTGTTCCTGTGCTTAAATGTGCTCACAGTGTTCTCTTTAAGCTGCAAGAGGGAGGCATTTAAAAACCCCTCCCGTGAGACCCTCCAAGCAAAGGGCGTTATACGCCTAACAACCAATAGATGTCCCCTCACCCTCCGGAGATTCCTTTAGTCTACAGGGCAAGAAAATAGGTAAAAGGCACACTTTTTACTTTTGTCATCGCTTTTCATAATTAGGAGTTTATAGTGGCAGGAAGAAAGCAGTAATGCCTTGCAATAGTCCATGCAATTTGCCCATTTTAGGAGTTAAAAAGCAAACTGCCTAGTCCAAGACCTTAAAATAATGAAGCAGTAATTTCCCCCCACCCTGTAGTTCTTAATTCATACACTTTTATCTTGGATTCCAACTGCTGCTTGGTTTACTAAGTTAGATTTAAAAGATGACTTTTCCTGTCTATGCTAGACTCTGAATGGCAATTTGTTTGCCTTTGAGGAACCAGATACTGTATCTTAACTAACCTAGACAGTATTGCCTCAGGATTTAAATGGTCCTCACATGTTCTGGACAAACCTTAGCTAAGGAATTAACAAAATTCAGAGATAAAACATTCTGTGATTGTTCTCCAGTAAGTAAAGTACATCCTTTATGTGCCTCCAACCAGGAGGAATATCAAAAGGCCATTACAGAACTCCTAAACTTCTTAGCTAATAGGAATTAAAAGATCTCAAAAAAAAATAAATAAATAAAGCTTAATTACATCATCAACAGGTTCAACTACAGGAAATAGCCACCATAGAACAGTATTCTGCCCCAGGAAGGGATCTTACTTCAAGCTCCTGTCCTCAGCTTACCTATGAAGCAAGATTTAACCTGTTTGTCACAAAGGGGGAAATAAATCCTGGATAGACAGCCATAGGCAACTCAATAACCAATGGCATATCTCAGTGAGGAACTTAGCAAAGTAGCTTTATTCTCAAAAGTAATAGAATATAAGGTCTCATAATTTTCTTTGACGTCCAACCTGTCCTGATGAAATGGTTAAAGTGCCTTAGGCACAAAATTTCTATTAAAACCTGTTAGATCCTTCCAGATCTCAGTCAAGGCTTACATTAAAATGTAAATAAAAGAAGCCTAAAGGCTCAGTAGCAGACCGGTCTCAAACCCAAGAAAAAAAAAGGTAAAAAAGAGCCTTACCTAAACTCCAGCAAAAGTGAATTTTATGGTGCTTTACTGAAGTAATTAATGGCTGTATCATTTTTCCAGGACTCTTGTTTTTTTAATTCTATATTTTTTTGAGCTCATGATTTTTTTGATCAGTTCTATTTTATTCAACTAGAGTTCTTGAACATCTGTTACATTGCAATGGAGATTCACCTATAAAGTTACAAGGCCTTTTAATTTTGTGTTATTTGTATGTCGTATTAATGTCATGTTTTGTCTGTATCAAAACTGAGCGCTCTTAAAATTAAAATTTAAAAATGGATCCAGATACTTTTAATTCACGTGATTTAAAGGTTCAATTCAAATTGGGTAAACTAATAAAAGTAAAATGTCTTTTAAAATAACTCACAAGTCTCTAGGTGGTCAAGCAAATAAAATATTGATGTTAATAAAATGTCTAATATCAATTGTTCCTAAGGCTTTTCTTCAACAGGAAAGAAACAGCAAATACTGTTCAGGACACCTACCTGCTTTCTTGGTTTTTACAGAATAAGTAAATTAGAGTTAACATGTATGGGATTACTCAAATGTGTTTGTTGGAGACATCTGATTAATTTGCAAAATTAAAATGCTCATTGTTAAATAACATCAAGTACTCTTAACTCCTCAAATTCCATGGGGTATCATACTTAAACATTATTGGTGTTTTCATAGGTTGGTAAATAAAAAGGGTTTAAACTTGCTTTGTGTCATCACTAAACTAAAAACAAGGTTATTAAAAGTTATGTTCTAACAGATAAAACCTCAACTCGGAGGGTGAGCGTTCCATCTGTTCCCTTACCACTTCCTCCTGCTCCCCCTCCAGTTCTGCAAAGCTCCAAGGAGCTCTTAGATTTGGATTTAGAGTTACCATCTCCCCTCTCACTGTGTTTCAGTTAGAGTTGTTTCAGAATGTGAACAAAAAGGGGTCAACAGATAGGAAAGAAAAAATAGAAAGGTCTGGGTATGGAAATACATTTAGTAAAAGGAAAAAGGAAATGTTTCTGGGTAAGAAAATGCTTGTGTGATGAAATACATGAGGGTCTAAGTAAGTGCTAAGAAAGTCTGTGTAAGTAAAGGGCAAGTTTCAACAAGTTTGTGTAAAACTAAGTTGGTTGTATGTATGTAAAACAGCTAAAGCTATTTAAGGTTTTTCCTAAGGTGAAATACTAATGTTCTAATATAAACCAAAGTTTAATCTATATGGTAAAATGACATAGTAAAATGGCAAGGATTTCTTAGAAACACTAATTTACTCTTAATTTTGTGTCTATTAAGTTTTATTCTTTAGAACAATTAGTCTTAAAAATTGGGGTGTATACAATTATGGTTAAACAACTGTTAGAGTATTGTACTGTGTTACAGAGTTTACATTTTTCTTAAAAAACCTAAATTTGGTAAAAAAAAAGTGTCAAGGTAATTGTGCAATGGTTTCTAGTTGTATATTAAATGTGTTCATATTTTCCAGGTATACAAGTTTTTAAAGCAGGAAATTTATCAAGCTGCTATTCTCCAGATTAAACTTGTCTGTAAAGGTAATCTTAAACTTATAAAGAGTAAATTTTAATTGGGGATTTATTTCTATCGTTTAATGTTCTATTATGGGACATATTATCAGTAAGGTATATGTAAAATTGGTTACTTATTTCACTGAGATAAAAATTTAAATGTAAATATACATCTAAAAGTTAGTGACAGCTTGATTTGTTTAAAAGTTCATATTGTAGAAGGTAAAAGCATTTTGCTACACAAAAGAAAAGTTAAAAACTCTCTCAGCCTTTCTTTGATTGATTCCTGTTTTGGATATAATGTTAGACTGTGTTAACTAATGTTTATATGGACTCAGAAATCAATATATATAAACTTCTTAAAATGACATTTAAGAAAGAGTATAATGCATTCTAACAAAAATGGGACAACAATGACTAAAATTGGGGTCCCTGACTTCATGACTGTAGCATGCCTGGTGCCTGAAAGTGTTCCTGTGTAGAAGCACAAGATGCCTCACTGCTGTGGCAGTAGCCTCCCTGGGGAGGCTCTGTACAGGAGTCCTATCAGCTCTTACATTGATATCAAACACACAGCTCTTGGGCAGAAAGAAATTGTTTTGCTAGATAACCAGTGTTTCATCAGTTCCCTTCTCTAGTTCCTGCCCACCTTACAGTAACTTTGGACAGTGGACTTCTTTGAGAGCTACACAGAGTTCCTAACATTGCACTTTGCAGTTGTGGGAAAAAGTTATGTAGATGGTCTAGTCTCTGTAACTCTCCTGAAAACAAAGAATAATGCTTACATAGTCTTTAACTTAACATAACTCTTTAGATCTACATTTCCATCAGAGAACAGAGCTCCATCTGATCTCAGCTTAATCTTCAAAATCTGTGTTTATAAACCTTTATTTTCTAATACTCCTTTGACCCTCACTGAACTTGAAAATTTGGTCATGCTGGTCATGACAAAAGGGGCAAAAATTACTTTTAGGATTAGAACATTTTACTTAAGATCTGTAAAGAGTCACGCCTTACCTGAGATAAGGCTCTGCCTCCCACCTTACTGCATGTTAGAGTGACTCCAAAATAAGTCAAACTTCAGCTTATTTAAAGTTATAATCACAAGATTGGTTTTTATTGTAAAATTACTATGATCTCAAATAGGAAATATAATGTGGTTCTCAGTCAAAATTCAAGATAGCTATTATACAAGCAGAATATATTTTTACTCTTACTAATTTCATTTTGTAAAGCTGTTACCTATTAATGTTTTGCAGAAGTAGCTGCTTCAAGAACACGCAACCTACGTAATTTGTGATAATAAGCCATCACCTAACAGATAGTGGTAGCAGATACCAGAACAGATAGTGGTAACTTCCAGAACTAATGTAGACTCCAGTTAGATAAAAGAGTAAATAACTGTAAAGTTATGGACATTAAAGTTAAATCCCAGTACTCTTACTTTATGACTGGTGAAACTGGCTTGCTGGATGATTAAGATCAAACTTAGAGATTGGAATTAAATACAGAAGACAAGATAGGCCAGTATTTGGATCTTTTGCCCTCAGTCAGCCTGAACCCATGAACAAGAGGACTTCTCTAAGGAGCGCTGCAACTCTGGGTCACACAACCTCCTGATCAAGGAGATTGTTGAGACTAGAGGATGAAAAAAATCGCTCAGTGCATCTGCTGCAGAGGAGGGTCATGGAAAAAGGGAAACATCCTTAATGCTTCCAAAGGAAGTCACCTCATCAAGGAGACCCTGCCTAACCAATGGCACTGACGGAGCTAAGAAGCTGCCCTTAAGTTCTCTACAAGTGGCCCCTGTGGGAACTCAGCTGACTCTTTAACAAGACAGGAACCAGGTCAATTTGACCAACTTGATCTTGGACACCCAGCAAAACAGTTAAAACCAAAATATAACCATTCTTGGACATTTAAAAAAAATAATAGTTAAATGTAACTTAAGATGTACACTTGTATTAGCCCACTAGAATAAAACTGAAAGCTACAAATGAAAGAAAGATTCTTCAGCAAATGTGCCTGAAAACTATCAAGAGAAACTGCCAGAGTCAGAAGTTTTTAGTCAGTTTAAGGCCTGCAGACCTTCCTAAGCTACACAGGTAGACTTAATCTATGTTTGCTCGTATGATTATCTATCCCTAAGTAACAGAAGTATAGAGATCTCTACTAAACACAGGTTATACCAATAAAGGGATATTTTACAAAAATCAAATAACATTAAGTAGCTTGACTATATTTTTGGAACATCTATAACATTAAGAGTTAAATGTTGTGTTTACATTCCTAATAACCTGGACAATGTCAAAGTTCCCAAATAAAGGCCTTGTCCTCTCCAACCTTTGCTAGGCCTAGTTAATGGGAACAATTTCTCAGTTCTTCCACCTCCTGGTAAGAGATTAACTTCTGTCATTTTCATGATACTCAGTGGCATGTTCCAGATGCTGCAACATTTACTTTGTACTAATCTCATTTGAGTACTCATGTCTTTTTGTTCTCCTATCATAGAAGCACCCACCCCCAGATGACTTTACAACCTGCTCTTCCCCAACCAGGCTTCTACCTTGGACCCCTCAATTGACCCAATTTTTTAAAAAAAGAAACTCCAAACTGCTTGCCCCTCGCTGACCCCTTTCAGCTTCGAAGCAGCCAGAACGATCAGCGCCCCCTTTTCCTTAAAGCAGTTGGGAGTTCCTATAGCTAAAGGGGGGAATGAAGCCAGAATTAAGGACAGATAGTTAGTGTAAAAATTAAAAATTGGGTCAATTCGAGGAAATGAAGCCATGAAGCCATCTGCCTTTGGAAGTTAGAGACTGCCTCTGAAAGAATGGAATGTCAAGGATCTCCGGAGCCCATTGATTACCAAATTTACCTGCCTTTATGAAGGACTGCAAGCAAGGAGATGCTAATTAATGCCCCCTGGGCCCTTACCTGCCTGAATCGCCTTGCCCCCCCCCCCCCCCGCCCATGGTTTCTCACTTAATGCAAAACCAGGCCTAGTCACGTAGGCAGGAAGGAGAAAAAAAAGTAAAAGAAAAAAAAAACTGAAGAACAAAAGAAACTTTAACCTATAAAAGATGTAGGGTGCGCTCACTTCTTGGAACTTTTAGAATATCAGCCATGGCCCCTTTCTCCCTGCCGGGAGAAGTCTGTATTATTCCCTTTAAACAATCCAGACTATGGTCCTCACTCAACAGTACCAAATGATTAAGCAAACTGATGACCGAGGCAGTATGGACGAATGGATATAAGATTCTATACATGATAAAGAAAAAGGGGGGAAATGAAAGGCCCCAGCTCCATGTCTTAAACCCATGACACAGGGGAGGCTGCACAACCTCCCCGGAGGTCTTTAAACTGATAAATAGATTGAAAAAGAATAGGGCGGTTGGAGAAAAGCATAGATCATCGGGTCCTAGGGAGTGCCTGCACAATCAGGAACTGATAAGCGGGAACCATAAAATACCAAGCAACAATTGTGTCTTTTTCCCGAGGCATAAGGAAAAAAAGAAAGAAGAAAGGGTGTCTGTTTTAAACTTCTGGGCTGCTAAGAAAAAGGGCTAAAAAGTTCTGGGTGATCCTCCCTCCCCCTTGCCTGGCCTTGCTGAAGCCTGCATTGAAATGTTGGCTGCAGCGGTCTCAGCGGGAAAGGGAGGTAACCTGAAGATAAGAAACCTGCTGCTTACCACGCGCACAAAACCTGCCCCTTCACCCTATAAAAACCCTGTACCCCAAAGCCCGGTGTGCCAGTTTACCAAAGCTCCAGCTGAGGTTTTGCTGAGCACCCGCAGGCGCCTGTGTATCCATAAACAGCCTCTTGCTATTGCAGCCAGTGTCTTTGCGTGATCTTCCTTGGACAGGGGGACGGAGGGTCTTTCAATGGCACGTGGCCTCTCCCAGATATTGGAATCTCGTGAGCTCGGAGGAACCAATAGCATGTTAGGAAGATGGTGACAGCATAAGCTGGAAATTCCTGTAATGTAAGAGGTGGGCAGAATGCAGACTGACAGGTGATGGGGAGGTCGGAAATTCCTGTAACGGGGAAGGCGGGTGTAGCACAGATTGACAGGTGGTGGGGAGGCTGGATTCCTTACAAGCATCACCTTCCTTCTGATGAATTGTATTTTAAGGTGTGTGTGTGTGTGTGTTACTGGGGTTCAATATCAACTGATCCCCAGAAAGTCAAAGTGCACATACAGCAATGCAAATCACACAATGAGGTTTTATTGCAAGCTGGATCCCGGACCACAACCTGCCTCTCAGACCACTACCATGGCTGAGTGGGGAGCGGCCCCGAGGGATGAGAAAGCACTCTACTTAAGAAATTTCCAATCATTCACATACAAAGACCTGTATGTTATTGGTTAGCATTCGAACAGCTAAACATTTGTTCTCTTTTGTTTGGGTGCCAGCAATTTATTTGAATCCCATTGGGTCCTGCCAAAACTGAATGGTCCTGGAGGAAAAAGGGAGGAGGGAAGGGGTGAACTATACAGGAGATGAGTCAGAGCTAGGCCCCCTCCCCTGTCCTTGTTAGATAAGGTTTTTTGGCAGCTGCCCATTTCTCGGACAGATATCTCTTAAGAGCCTTGATAAACCCCGGGGGCCCAGTATGTCCTGTTTGTCCTGTAGTGTTTCTTGAGGGTAGTACCTGTGTGCCCTTTCCTGGGGGGAGGCTTTATGGGCCAGTTCCCGAAATGGCTTGTACATACAACATGGCTGCACAGATGTCACCTTGTTCTCAACATTGTGTGTGTGTGTGTGTGTGTGTGTGTGTGTGTGTAAGAGAGAGAGAGAGAGAGAGAGAGAGAGAGAGAGATTCATTATTAAAATTACATAGTTATCATTTATCTGAAAATATTTATGTAACATTTTTGAAAAGTAGTTCTTGCTTGGTTCAGAATAAAGAACATTTTTGCTTTCCATATATGTGTTCAAATTTCAGTAATGTATTTCTTATTTTGGAGATGCTGTTTTCCTTCTTTTGACTGCTCTTAAAATTGTTATGTTCCTTATGTTTGTATTGTATGAATATGTTGTACTTGAATTTATGGCTTCATATACTTCTTGGTTTGGGAAAATTGTCTTTTGTGTCTCATAATTGTTTGTATCCCATTCTTCTTCTATTTTACTTGGGTTCCAATTTTATGCATGTGAGATCTTTTACCTTCTTCCTATTTTAACCAAAAGCTCAGTCCTCATCCTTGATGCCAACACGATAATGAAGACAAGGTTTTGAGAAAAAGGAAAAACTTTTATTGCTTTGTTAACAAAGAAGAAGCACAGGGGACTCCTTGTCCCAGAGCCTGTGATTCTTCACATCATGGGAAATGGGGGGGGTATTAAAGAGGTGATCCAGAGAAATGAGATTAGGGAGGAGAGGTCAGGAAAGAGAAGGTCAGGTAAAAGAAGGCTGGGGAAAAAAACAAACAAACTATAAGTTTAAAGCAACAAGGGATATAGTCAAAGATACTGCTGAGATCTGCTTCCTTAGATGTTGAGATATAACAACAGAAAAGCCCACCAAAGCAAGCATATTAAGCAGGTTTTATTTGAAGGTAGTAACACAGACTTCTCCTGGGAGAGAGAAGGGTACCATGGCTGGTGTTCTAGAATCCCAAGAAGTGAGCATGCCCTGCATCTTTTACAGATTAGGGTCTCTTTTGTTCTTCTGCTCTCACCCCCTTATCTTTCTCCTTCCTGACTAGGTCCGCAGATGCTGGTGAGATACACATGGGTAGTAGGGGAGGGCCAAATGAATTAAGGCAGGTAGGGGTCCAGGAGGCATTAATTAGTAATTCCCTGCCTGCCGTTTTTTTGGCGGGGTAGTATAGGCAGGTGACCTTGGTGATCAAAAGAGCTCTGGAGACACTGATTTCCAATCTCCCAGGGGCACTCTCCAGCTGCCCAGACTCAGAAGGTCTCCATTCCTCCATTTGACCAGATTCTCTATCCTACACTAACTACCAGTCCTCAATTCTGACTTCAAAATGATCAAGTGAACTCCTGTTATGCTATTATTTAAAACATTTTCTCCATTTTCAATTTTTTATTTTTTTAAATTAGTGACTGTTGACACCGCCGTTTACTGGTGACGAGTTCTGCTTCCTCCAATATTGATGTTTGAACACTACAGAAGCACACCAAGGCAAGTCTATTAAGCAGGTTTTATTTAAAAGTAATAATACAGACTTTTCCCAGGAGGAAGAAGGGGGACATGGATGATGTTCTAAAGTCCCAAGAAGTGAGAATACCCTACATCTTTTATAGGTTAAAGTCTCTTTTGTTCTCCAGTTCTCTCCCTCCCTTATCTCTCCTTTCTGCCTACAGGAGACTAGGCCTGGTTTCACATAAAGTGAGAAGTGATGGGCAGGGGGAGGCCAAGATGATTCAGGCAGGTAAGGGCCCAGGGGGCATTAATTACCATCTCCTTGCTTGCATCCTTTGATAAAGGCAGGTACATTTGGTAATCAATAGGCTCCAGAGATCTTTGATATTCCATTCTTTCAGGGGCAATCTCCAACTTCCAGAGGCAGATGGCTTTCATGGCCTTTGTTTCCTCGGTTTGACCTCATCCCCTATTTCTACACTAACTGCCTGTCCCCAATTCTGGCTTCACTATCAGTAAATATATTTTCTTCCTCTGTCATCAAATCTACTAATTCTCACCTGTTTTTAATCTACTGTGAAACCCATTTATTGGGTTAATTTCAGTCATTTTAGTTTTTGGTACTAGAATTGATCTTCTTTCTGTTTGAATTCACCAGGAATCTTCTTGCCTGGAAGGTCCTGAACTCCTTTCTTGTTCCCCAAATTACTTAAGTCCATTGAGAGTTTAACTTCATTTCTATAACTGTTCCCCTAACTTTTCTTCCTGTCAGTTTTAAATTGCAACCACTGCTCTCTATAATTTAAGGGAAAATCTGTATCAGTACTTAATCTCATTTCTTAGAACCTTTTTTGTTTTCAGGTTTTGACACTGCAAATCCTAGCTTCTTTAATTATTCTATGATGTCTTCAAATAGTAGATTTTTTAGTTTTCAGCAGAGAGATGGTTCCAAATAAGCTAGTCCTCATTGGAAGATGCAGTGATCTCTTCCTTTGAATTGTTGTGTCCAGCAGCTTGAGACTCGGAGATATTGTACCCAGCACCTCGAGACCCCACAAAGACCATCAGAGACCACCATCAATGCAAGCAACAAAGAGTCATTTATTAGCAAGCTTGAGCCTGGTCCTCCACGCACTCAGTAACCGGTGATGCTAAGAGGCCCCAAGCCCTTGTTTAGCAGGGTTTTTATAATGAAAGGCAAGCAGTTTTACAGTGTTCTTTTTAATTGGTTAACATATAAAATTGTATACAAAGCATGTTATTTTAAGTTCTCGGTCACCCTGACTTCCGAGATGAGAGTTGTCATTATCTTCAAGTTTGCTTTTTGTGCCAGCAAAGTTTGCTTTTGGGTCAGCCACCTGGCCTTTACAGATATGATAAGAGATGAGATGAAAATTCTTTGCGGCTTTTATGAGGGGTTGAGGGCAGTTTGGGAAGAGCCTGGTATTTACACAGGTGTGGGCTCTTTCTATCTTTTCAGAATCATGTTTCTTAATAAATGTCAGTGCACTGAACCTATTTTCCACAGACAGAAAATCTAGAAATTTCCCTTGTTTGTCCTGTAAAAATTCTAAATAATTCTTAAAAATTCTATCCTATCACATAATTTTCTTTATGTCCTTCAGTTCCATCCCCCATCTTTCAATATTCCTTTGACCACTGACAAACACTCTTAATTTTTCAACTTGGTTAAGGAAATCAGGCTTCTAAATGAGCAATTTACATTGATTTTCATTGTTCCCTTTAATTTCACCCTGACATTCAAAATGTTTGTCTTAAAATTTATTTCTTATTGTATGACTCTGCTGCTAAAATTTCTTTAAACTATCCTTTTAAAAATTAAAAAGAAAATACAAGTTCTTGACATATATTATTCTTCAGCCATGTCAGTTTCTTGAGCTTTTTGTGCTTTCCATGCTATTAAACAGCTAGACAGTTATTTTCATAAACGTACCACATTAACTCTTCTAATTTTCTCAAAACTACGTGCACTTGACTTTGTGCATACCTTATCCTACTGAATTAAGGACAGGTAGTTAGTGTAGAAACAGGGGATTGGGTCAAATAGAGGAAATGAAGCCATGAAGCCATCTGCTTCTGGAAGTTGGAGACTGACCCTGGAAGAATGGAATGTCAAGGATCTCAGGAGCTCATTGATTACCAAATTTACCTGCCTTTATCAAGGACTCCAAGCATGGAGCTGCTAATTAATGCCCCCTGGACCCCTTGTCTGGCTGAATCACCTTGGCCCTCCCCCTGCCCATTGCTTCTCACTTTAGCAAAACCAGTCCTAGTCAAGTAGGCAGGAAGGAGAGATAAGTGGGGAGAGAACTGGAGAACAAAAGAAACTTTAACCTATAAAAGTTGTAGGGTGCATTGTTCACTTCTGGGGACTTTAGAACATCAGCCATGGCCCCCTTCTTCCTGCTGGGAGAAGTCTGTATTATTACCTTTAAATAAAACCTGCTTAATAGGCTTGCCTTGGTGTGCTTCTCTAGTGTTCAAACTTCAACATTAGAAGGAGCAGAATTCGTCACCATTAAATGGTGGTATCACTATTGTGATTAAAGGACAGATATTTGTACTTGGTCATCAAGAGTGAATTTTCTGATCCTTCCTCACCTTCATTTTTCCTCCAAGGTGTATCTGCCTGTCCTACTTTAGATCTTCCTCAACCTTTTTAAAGATCTGAGAGAATAAGATGCTAAGTAATGAATTTCTTTATAAACTAAAGTATACCAAGTGTAGCTGTGGTAGAGTAAATGGGGGAGGAAGGATAATATTGGGGTTCAATATCGACCAATCCCCAGAAAGTCAAAGTGCACACACAGTAATTGTAATATATAAAGCTGCTCCCCCGCCCTTTCTGTTGCAGCCATTTTCCCCACCTCCCAACCACTTGTCAATCTGTGAACATCCTAGCTAGCTATTGGTTCATCAGTCAGCTTGCAAGTATCCTTCTCCGATATTGGTCCCCTGTTAGCCTGGTGGAATTCAACTGTTTACTGTAGCTACCCCGCCATCTTTTCTCATTCTTCTTCTGTCTCTCTTCCTCACTTTCTCTATCTTCCTGACTTTCACACACTCTCTAGCATGTGTCCTTCCTCTTTCCCTTTCTTTTCCTCTCATTTTCTCTCTTACCCTGCAGAGAGACACTCTATTTGCTTAATAAACTCCCTTATGTGATTTCCTGTGTCCAGCGTGGTTTCCGTGGGATCCCTTACAGTAATGCAAGTCACACAATGAGGTTTTATTCAAAGCAAGCTCAAGCCTGGACTGTGACCAGCCTCTCAGACCACTACAATGGCTGAGTGGGGAGTGGCCCCGAGGGTAAGAAAGCACTCTATTTAAGAAATTTCCAATCATTCACATACAAAGACCTGTACATTATTGGTTAGCTTTCGAACAGCTAAACATTTGTTCTCTTTTGGTTGGGTCCTGTCAATTTATTTGAATCTCATTAGGTCCCGCAAAAACTGAACAGTCCTGAAGGAAGAAGGGAGGAGGGAGGGGGTGAACTATGCAGAAGATGAGTCAGGGCTAGGCCCCCCCCACCCCGTCCTTGATAGATAAGGTTTCCAGGCAGCTGCCCATTTCTTGGACAGATATCTCTTAAGAGCCTTGATAAACCCGGGGGACCCAATACGTCCTATTTGTCCTGTATTGGCCCTTGAGGGTAGCACCTGCCTGTATCCTGGTGGGTAAGATAGTTCCTCATTCCTTAGTGTTTGCACACCCTTTCCTGGGGGGTGGTTTATGGGTCAGTTCCCATAATGGCTTGTTCATACAACATGACTACAGAGATGTCACCTTGTTCTCAACAATAACAGGATCAGAGATGGGAAGAAATTTTAAAGAACTTATGGGTGAACCTGTATGAAGCATAAAATATCACTGAGTAACCTTTGGAAGGATTTATGCAAGGCATTAGTATAATTCCTGAAAACTTGTATCTAGTATAAAATATACTGCAATACACTTGGATTATCTGACCAACTTATTATTAAACTAGAAACATGTTACATGCAAATACTCTGATTAGATATTGAAAAGAATACAAAAATGAGTAAAAGTACTGACTCTGTCCTCAAAGTACTCATATTCTCCTGAACAAATAAAATAAACACAAATCTATTTTATGTAAATTCAAAGATGAAATAACATACATTTGGAAATGTCATTGTTTGCAAAGGAGGAAATGGTGATAGTTAAAGCAGAGAGATTTAAACACAATTGTAAAACAGATGTCTTTTCAAAGCATTTTATTTTAAAAAACCTTAAACCTATAAATGATTTCAAAAACCATATGCTGATTTCCTATATACATGTCACCTAGGTTAATATTTTGTTGTTAACATTTTGACTTATCATTTTTTCTTATTGTTTGAACTCTTGAAAGTAAATTGTAGACATCTGATCTGTTCAGCCTAATTACTTCAGCACTTGTCTTCTACAAACAAGATTCTTTTACATGATCACAAAACAGCTATTACATTCAGATTAATACTATCATTTAATATATAGTCACAAATTCTTTCAGTTTGGTCTTTAATATAATTTTTTCTGTCTTCTAAGATTTAGTTCAGGACCAAATATTATATTTAGTTTTCATTAACTTTACATTTTGTAGCAATTTCACCACCTTTTATTTTTACCTTTAATAGTGTCATCATTTTTTAAGAATATAGGCTTCGTGTGAGTGTATGTATGTATCTGTGATTATAGTCAAGTCACACATTTTGGGGAGTTATATCAGATGCTGGCAGGTCATATTTACACAAGTTTTGAGAAATAGAAATATTTATGTTAAAGACTTGAAGTGCAAAACAGAAGACTCTTAGAATTAGGAAAGAATTGAAGATTCATAATCCTAATTCAGGTCCCTCAATGCTAACTAGGGGTATTAAACCTGGCTCAGGTATGGCCTATTTTTTTTATCATTGTTGTTTTTAATGAGGTGAAACTATTGAAAATTAGATATAGAGACATAACTCTGTAGAATGTTTAAATATTCTTTGAGAAGATAGGTGTGGATATCATATAGATAGAAATGATTCTCCAAAGAAAACTTTCAGACTGACTCCTAATTATGGATATAGGGAACATGCAATCTTCCATTAATTCAATTTTAATCTTTAAGGTACTTTTGCTTTTATCAAGAAAATGGAAAAAGGATGGAAAGCATTTGTCTTTGGACTAAAGGAGCTACATCTAGTATTAAAGAGGTCCAACAAAAGATTCATCAACACTTGTAAATGTGAAACATTTAAATGAGATAACCCTGGCAATTATTTACTAGGAACTATACAATCACAGAAGCTTTAAATAATTGCATTTTTATAGGTCATCTCTTTATTTGATAGAGTAAACTTAGAGTATGATTTGACAAATTTTTCAGTTAAAGTGGTAGAGTTTAATCTCTTATCTGGAATTCTCAAGCCAGGCCAGTGCCCAACTGAGACATTCCTAAGGAACTCAGAACTTGTGGATCTTGCCACTTGAAATGACTCTCACTTTGGTAGATTGGACCTTTCACAATTGGGCCGAGTCTTCTAATGGTATTTTGGTAGTAAAACAGGACACAAAAGGAAACATTCACATCTGCTTTATTATATCAAATTCAGCCTCATTTATCTTCACTGCTAAGCATTTACTTGCTAAAGTGGTCCATATCATGCACTTTCTTTTCAGATCAATGCCAAATCTCAAGTGCAATATGAAATCCTTTTTTTTATGTGATTCCCCAAATTTGAACTCAACAGTACTTTTATCAGTCATGTTTCTAATCCTTTAGCAATATTGACTTTGCCATGAAATGAGATTAATTCAATTTCATATTATACTATAAAGTTGAAATCATTATAGATTTGCTTTCTAGTTTTATAGTACTTAAAGCTATGTCAGGGTTTTCATGATGAAGCTTTATTTTTCAAAGTTTTATCATCAGACATTAAAAAGAAAAAAAAAATCAAATGCCTTTTGAGACTACATTAGCACTTATGAGAAATCCAAGCTTTTTAATCAAAGAGATCCACTCGATAGGCAAGTTCCTTAGCTTAATAACTTTAATCATTAGATTGGTCATGATACCATTGATGCATTTTTCCCAGTGCCACATAGGGGTCTGTTCTCAGTTTCATTCAGCTTTCATTCATATATGGAACACTCTGGTGCTATAAGCAAAAGACAGGTGATATGGCGTAACTCACCCAGTCACCCAGTCTTTTATTAGATACTTCACTATGGACAGTGTACTTAATATTGTTGGACTTCACATTTTGTAAAAGAAGAATAGAGTGAAAATTTATTTCACCTACTTGAAAACGGGACTAGAACTTTTGAAAATCTTTCTAATGGTCATACCTGAGTTTTAAGATACAATGAGCAGACAGCTAATGTGGGGGGGTCCTTAGGAAGAGGAGAGAGATTCCTACTGAGGAGGAGGAGGAGGAGAAGATTCTTCTGTGTTATTTTTTGAGACAAGTCACAAAATATCATTCCCTCAAATATTCAATATAATGCAGGCACATGCTTTAAAATGTTTGTTTATATCCTAATATATGGAGAATTAGCATGGTTTGTTATTAACCTCATGGCAGGGACATTCTGAAAGAGATCTGTATTAAATATACATGAGGGATCTCAAAGAGGCAATGATCATAAAGAAATTTCTGGTCACTGGTTAAAGTTTCCTGAGGTCAGAGAAAAGAGTAAATAGAGAAGAGAGTGAGAGATAATTTTGAATAAATTGAAACTTCCTGCATAATTCTCCTCAGAATTATGAGTTTTTATTCATTTTTATTTTGTTCATGTACACAAATTTAAGCCTCTTACAGGCAAGGCAATATTTTGATATTGTGCTGGGTTTAAACAAATAAGATGGCCTTCACGCATTCTGGAAATTTATAACTTAATGTGGAGGAAATTGTGTAAATTCTAAATAAGAATAATAGTTTCTATGTCTACTCTGTTTACTAGATGGAGGACATGAAGTTGTGCAATTCATATATATCATCTAAATAATCACAATGATCCCATGGGGAGTTATCATCTTCATTTCACAGATAATGAAATGGAGGCTTACAGAGGAGAAATCACCTTACTAAGGTCATCTGTGAATGGCAAATTCAGTATTAGGATCTTGCTTTAACCAAAACTGTACTCTTAAAGTCTGTTTTAGACAATTTCTCATAATTCAAGGCAGGCCAAAAATAATTTAAGCAATAGTTTGCTATAGGACAGAATGAGAAATTCATCTATTAGTGAATCTGGAGAAAGCATTATAGGAAAGAAACCTCTAATATCCACCCTTCCATATGTAAGAACAACTGGTACAATGCAGTTGGTCTCTAAACCCTGTAGTTTCTATTTTCAAGCATCTTTCATCCATTAATTTCTTCCCCGAACCCCTGCATTTGTCTGAATCACTCTCATGTTTTATATGAGTCATTGATAGAGGCTCATAGAAAATTCTCATGCTCCCCT
Source organism: Sciurus carolinensis (assembly GCF_902686445.1). Taxonomy (NCBI): domain Eukaryota; kingdom Metazoa; phylum Chordata; class Mammalia; order Rodentia; family Sciuridae; genus Sciurus; species Sciurus carolinensis. The sequence goes on along the minus strand of NW_025920130.1, from coordinate 1,055,800 downwards.
CCATCTGCAGACAACTCAGGTTCAGAGTCTCTGCTGTATACCCTGGATGGTTCAATTATAAAAAATAAATTAGAGGTCTCCACAGCATAGTAATTGGCTGATTCCTCATCTCTTCTAATCAAAAATGTTGGGTGCACCTACTCAAAAGAAGAGAGTTCTTGGGGAAGCTCCTAGTTATGTATTGGCAATATCACCAGCCACTCTCCACAGTTAGCATCAGTTATTATGCCCTTCCTTAAATTCCTTTACCAATGCATGCTTTTTCCTGCTTTAGGACTATGGAGGAGACTTTTCTGTTTTCATTTTTCTTCTAAACTTGGCCCCCATGTATGTATCGAGTTTCTACTCTTTCTTCGAAATTCCAATGAAATGTTATTTTCTCACTTATGTCTTTACTGACTTGACAGAATAGCAAGATTTTTCTTTTAGATACTCCCAGAGATATCTGTCCTGCTATGCAATAGTCACCACATAATCCTTACTACAATATATTCTTGGATTCACTCCCCAAATATTTTATGTGCCATGAACTATTCTAGATTCTTCATGTTTTCTATCATCTATGAAGAAACAAAGCTTAACATGGTGATGCACACCTGTAACCCCAACAACTTGGGATGCTAAAGCATGAGGATTCCAAGTTCAAGGACAACATCAGTAATTTAGCAAGGCCCTTAGCAGTTTAGTTAGACCCTGTCTCAAAATAAACAATTAGAAAAGAGATGGGAATGTAGCTCAGGGGTAAAGCATTTCTGAGTTGAATCCCCAGTACCACAAAAAAAAAGGGGGGGGAGACAACACATAAAACATTGTGTATGTGTATATTTCACATATTTGTGCTTAATTATAAGTACGATGAGAATATAAAGTACACATTTTAAGTCAGTGGTGTTGGGTTGGGCAAAATAGCATGAATACAAATTGAAGAATTAAATTACAAGAGTTGATAAAGGTAGGCCTTACTGAAAAAAATGAAAATTTAGCTTGAAGAAGGCAAAAATAACAGATTTCTCTACAGAAAGAGCAGTCGCGGTGAATAGAAAAGTTTGAGAACTTTTGAAAAGGTGTGATCACGATTGCTATGTTTGAAAAATGGTAAGGAAAGCTGTGGGGCTGAAATGGAGTGAACCACAGGACAAACAAATTTGTAGTACAACATAAATTTCAAGAAGGGTTTTTAGGCACATCTGGTGTGCGTAAAACAGTAGCTATGTCATCTGACTTGTGTTTAGGAGGACCCTTCTTTTAACCATTGGAACGGACTGCAGGAAGTCAAAGGTAGGAGAAGGTAGAGTGTTAGGAGACTATTGTAGCAATCTAAGTGGGAGAAGACTGTGGGTAGGTAGGATCACTGTGGCTACACAGGACACAGGGAAATGAACAGATGATGTAGCTGAGTTGAGGGCACAACAAGTTAGATTTATATTTGACACATTCATGATAAGATGTAAATAAAAAAATAGTCAAGAATAGTTAAGAATTGCCTGAGCATTTGAATGGAATTTCTGTCAAGAAAATTGGGGAACATTGTGGGTGCAAGATAGGAAGGTGTTTGCTGAACAGCATATTGCTACACGATATTCACAATGAGAAACAGCTGTGCACATTTCAAGAAATACACAAATATTGTATGTATGGTCAAACATAGATTATGTTTTGGGTAATGCCCCTAAATATATTCCCTGACAAAAATAACAAGGCTATTTTATAGTAATAACCATTTTCTACTCATTAATCATGTGCAAGGTATTATAAAATATGGCAGAAACTTAAAATGTTTGATCAATAAGGAATTGTTATGGCATAGAAGGAAGGAGATAATATATTCCATTGTGCATAGATAATACTGGGCACATTATAAAGATCTAGGCATAATGCATAGAGATAAATTTTTAATGGTAGAATTTATGATGGCAGGATAGATACATTAGTGGCACATACCACCTTCACTTATAATTGAGATCATTAGCAAATTTCTGAAAGTAAAGTCTTAGGATAGCACATTTATAACAGGCTCTGTGCTCATACATTTTTGTTATTTTGCTTTCATTTTTTTTATTTTATCTCTGTATACCTTTTTACCCTCCTATGCAGTAAGCAACCTCATTTCCTTCTATTTTCTGATTGGGAAGCTGTGGAACAGGGAAATTAAGTGAATTCCTAATTCACACAACTACAGTAACAGAGTTATAATTTGTATGTAAATTAGAACCTGTGTGCTTGGTCACCAGAAAATAGTGCCCTTGCTTTGAGACCACCAAATAATAATGGGAGCATTGCAGCTTCAATTTTTGGTAAGCTGTCCACTTATAATCAGACGCTGTTCACTTATTTTAAGAAACCAGTTGTCCTCAACTTAAAAATCTTCTCTCTTTCAAGACATCTAAATAACACCTAGTTGCTAAACCCCTATCTCTCACCCTACACAAAAGTCAACTCAAAATGGATCAAGGACCTCGGAATCAGAACAGAGACCCTGCATCTTATAGAAGAAAAAGTAGGTCCAAATCTTCAACATGTCAGCTTAGGATCAGTCTTCCTTAACAGGACTCCCATAGCACAAGAAATAAAAGCAAGAATCAATAACTGGGAGAGATTCAAACTAAAAAACTTTCTCTCAGCAAAGGACACTATCAGTAATGTGAAGAGAGAGCCTACAGAGTGGGAGAAAATCTTGGCCACACATACTTCAGATAGAGCACTAATTTCCAGAATTTATAAAGAAATCAAAAAACTCTACACCAAGAATACAAATAACCCAATCAACAAATGGGCTAAGGATATGAACAGACACTTCACAGAAGTTCTACAAACAAGCAACAGATATATAAAAAAATGTTCAACATCTCTAGTAATAAGAGAAATGCAAATCAAAACTACCCTAAGATTCCATCTTACCACAATTAGAATGATGATTATCAAGAATACAAGCAACAATAGGTGTTGGCAAGGATATGGGAGGAAAGGTACACTCATAAATTGCTGGTGGGTTTGCAAATTAGTGCAGCCACTCTGGAAAGCAGTGTGGAGATTCCTCAGAAAACTTGAAATGGAACCACCATTTGATCCAGTTATCCCATTCCTTGGCCTATACCCAAAGGACTTAAAATCAGCATACTACAGAGATACAGCCACATTAATGTTCATAGCTGCTCAATTCACAATAGCTACATTGTGGAACCAACCTAGATGCCCTTCAATTGATGAATGGATAAAGAAACTGTAGTATAGATGCACGATGGAATATTACTCAGCCATAAGGAATAATAAAACTATGGCATTTGTAGGCAAATGGATGAAATTGGAGAATATCATGCTAAGTGAGATAAGCCAATCTCAAAAAACCAAGGACGAATGAGCTCGCTGACAAGCAGATGATGATACATAATGGGGGGTGGGAGGGAGCCAAGAATGGAGGAAGCGGGACTGTATAGAGGGAAAAGGGGTGGGAGGTGTAGGGGGAGGGAAAAAACAACAGAATGAATCAAACAACATTACCCTATGTAAATGTATGATTAAACAAATGGTATGCCTGTACTTCATGTACAAACAGAGAAACAAGATGTACCCCATCTGTTTACAATAAAAATAAACAATAAAAAAAAAAAAACACCCAGTTGCAATCTCGCTACCTGATAACATTTTTCATACCTTTCTACATTTCAGTATTTTACCTCTTTGGCTTCTTCTAACACTTACCTTGATGACTAAGCTACTTAATTCTAAACTATTAAATCTTCTATAATGTGTATTGCTGATTTTAGGTTATTTTTCACACAGTGGCCCTAGTTTGGAGCTTAATTGATTATTAAATAATTCTAGAATCAACTAAAATGAAAAATCATTTAAAAAAGGTAAATATGGTATTTTCTCAAAGCAAGATTTCCCTCAGCCTACTACTTAGTCCAAAGGCACACCATCTCACAATTATAATGAAAAAATAATTATAATGGTTGAAGATCTGAGTTTAAGATCTCATGGTAGTGAGCAATCACATAAAACTTCTAAAAGATTACATTATGTGTATTTTTAATACTCAAATTTAAATTAGCCCAAACTCAGAATATATAGAGTATCAAAAATTTGAACATCTTACTGTCACATTGAATTTACCTTCTCAGATTAAATTATCCATGGTAATCTTAATCTTTCCAAATTAAGTAGCTAGAATTCAAAATCTTATTGGGATGTAAATCCAGAATAATTATTTAGGAATGAAATTGACTATTAAGTCTGAATATATTATTTCTTTGCCAGATTCATGTATGAGAACTCAGACCCAACTGAAAGAATAGAAAAAGAAATTAAATATTACTTTAGGTCTTTGCTCTCTAATTTCTACTTAAAATATATCTTATGAATAAAGTTAGTCTTTACATATGTTATGTCATTGAGTGAATTTTTTACACATTAAGTAAATATCACATTTCATCATAGTATTTTTTCAAGTGCCCAATTCCTAGCAAAGAATTTCATGTATCATATATTTACATGTGAATAAGATAAAACAAACATAATAAAAATAAGTCTTTTCAGTTTCAAATCAAGAAAAATATTACATTCTTTTTTAGATTATGGTTGGTCAATATGAATTGACCATTATTCAGTCATAGACTTCCTGGTGAATAATTACTGTAGCTCTTTTGAGCCATGTAAACCATTATCTTTGGCATAGCATTCAGGATAGAAAAAAAATCAATGCAAGAGTTTTGATAGGCAGTGGGTGTCAGTATCTGAACAAATGCTTTGAAGACTTTTAATTATCCAGTTATCTAACTCACAGGGTAAATTCCAAGCTCACGGAAAAAAAGGGAGAAAGATTTGATGTGGAAGAACTGGCATGGATTAGGGTTGAGAGATGGCCTATTGGGCTAAAAGACACCTGGAGGTCACTTTGAGCATAAGGGTTTGGGGAAATTGATAGATAATATAGAAAGGGATGATATACAAACTTTTAACAGAGTTTCTCAGAGATTTGGCCCTATGCTTTGGGTCTTACTGATACCGGTTCAGCTTCTACTCTGTGTTACCATTTAGTCAGGGCTTCAAAAGATTTATTTAAACTGTGGTCTTGCCCAAAACACAGAGTGGTAGCTCTCATTCACAGCTAAGGTTTTCAGATACCTGTACCTTAGGTCACTGCTATGAATATCTTCCAGATAGAAGAAGGGATAGCACTTCTCAGGAAAAAGAGGGGATAAATTATTAGGTAAATTGATCATAATTAATATTAACATGATTAAGTCTGAATTTATTCTATTTTCCACATTTCATTTTTGTTCTTTTCAAAATCCAATTAGATTATACAGATAATTAGCATTTGCTAGTCTCTGATTTTATAGCCTTCCAATTTCTCTCATCATAGGCTTCTCTTTCATTTTCATGATTTTAATCCAAATATTACAAGGAGATTTGACAAAGTGTTGGAATACTAGCTGTTTAGAGTTTGAAAACTGCAAGTGTTTCTATCATTAATTCTATTTAGGGAAGTCAAAACAGCATCATTAAAAAGACAAACAAGAAGAAGCAAGAGCAGGTGCCAAACCTGGTGACTTGCGACACGTAGAAGAGGCATTGACCTACCACTTCTGAGGACTCCTATCTTTATTTGTTGCTCATAAGCAAATGAATAATTAATACAGAAGGACAATTATATTATTCCCTGGAGAGAATCAAGACTGTAGGCGTCTCATGTCTTAGGAAATTATTTTTCAAAAACCTGGAAAAGACTTGGTGATCTTTGTGTCTCATAATTCCAAACCAATACCAATGCCACAGTATCCATACAATAAATGAAAGAACAAATGGCAGTATCTACTCTTCCTATAGAGCTACTATTTTGAACATGAGATTTGTAAAATGTCACATAAGGATAGTTTCCAGTTCAAAGTAAAATCAATCGTCTAGTATATTTTAGTCTAAAATAATGACAGATTGAAGACCCCTGAACAAACCTAAGCTGAAGCAACTAGAGAGGAAACTGAAGAGCCTCCAAATTTAGTGGAAATAGAAACTGTCAGAGGTATGTGAAAGACAAAGTCAGTGCTTAGTTTATGAGTTTCTTTGGAAACCTAGAGTTTATGCTTTCTTAACTGCATGAAGTATGAGGAAGGAGAAATAAATCAAAAAAATTGCCAGGGTGGAAATGTGATAAAAGATCCCAGAAAAAGGAAAACAAAGCACCCCAAGAACACATCACTCTTTGAAGAATGCACACCTTGATCCTTGCACTCAGTGGTAAGAAAATGTAATCTCTACAAAAAATTTCTACTCACAACAAGCCTGTCTTCCTATGTATGTTCAGTCCAAATCCCTGATATTTGTTGCTTTAGAAAACTTGGTTATTTCAGTATTTTGCCATGACACAAAGTATAAATTTATAGAATTCAAGTAGAAAAATAGCAGTCTATACATAGTGTCAAGAAGCTTTAAGAGATCTATCCTGAACTGGTCTTCAATTTGTGTATTCTATTAAGAACTCTTCAGCTCACACAACTCCTGGAATTTAGATGACTGACCATGTGGAAGGTCATGATTGATTAGATGGATATCCGCATCTGAATGAAAGGCATTTTTTTTTCTTTTGGGATTTTGTAATTAGAATGCAAAAATTTTAGTTGGTCTCTAGAAACACAACTGAAATGTACAGATATGCATAGAGAAAAATGCTTATCTAAAGCATAAAAAGATGGAAACAGTCATAGGTATATTTTTGCTTCCTACTCTTAATTCTTCAATAGAACCTTCTTTTCTTTTTTTAAATCTCTTAATTTTTTATGAACTGCATTTCGACTCATTGTACACAAATGGGGTACATCATTTTGTTTGTATGGTTGTACACGATGTAGATTCTTACCATTCATGTAATCATATATATACATATGATAATGATGTCTGTCTCATTCCACCATTTTTCATACCCCCACTCCCTCTCATTTCCTTCTACATAATCTAAAGTTCCCCCTTTCTTCTCTCACTCCCCACCTCTCCACCCCTATTATATATCATTCTCCACTTACCAGGGAAAATATTTGGCCTTTGGTTTTTTGGGACTGGCTTATTTCACTTAGCATGATAATCTCCAATTATATCCATTTATTTGCAAGTGCCATAATATTATTCTTCTTTATGGCTGAATAATAGTCCATGGTGTATATACACCACAGTTTCTTTATCCATTCATCTGTTGAAGGACATCTAGGTTGGTTCCACAGTCTGGCTATTGTGAATTGAGCAGCTATGAACATTGATGTGGCTGTAGAAACTTATTTTCTATAAGCAAATTTCTTTTTACTAGTAAAACAAGTTTGAGGGTTTCAAAGTCTTGAAACTAAATGACCTCAACTGTATTAGGACCTTACTGTAAATTAGGCTCAGGTTTCTTATTTTACAGATAAAAACTGTAACCAAAGGAGGGTAAAGGAAATCTTCCAAGGCAACTCAATGACTTAGTTCTAACTTGATTTTAAGTCACTTATTTCCAAAATATTCTATGTCTACTCTCTGATAGTCCTCTTCATTTTGGTTATATAGTTGAAGAGAAGGTTAGAGACTCATTCTTATTCTACCACAACTGAAGCTACTGAGAGTTCAATTTCTTTTTTTTTTAATGTTACCTGTTTCTTTTATTATTTGTACATGTTATTTATATAGAATAGTGGGTTTCATCATGGGATGCTTTTATATACACATCCTACATAAATGAAGTATAACTTCTCATTCTTCTGATTGTATATGATGTAGGATCACACTGGCTGTTTTCATATATGCACATAGGGAATTAATGTCCAATTATTCTACTATCCTTCATACCCCCATATCCTCTCCCCTCCTTTCACTTCCCTCTACCTATCCAAAGTACCTCTGTTCTTTCCTAGATTCCCCATCCCACCTCACTGTGAATTAGCATTGGTATATCAGAGAAGACACTTTGCCTTTTGTTTTTTGGGATTGAGTTATTTCATTTAGCATGATATTCTCCAGTTCCATCCATTTACCATCAAATGCCATAATTTCATTCTGCTTTAAGGCTGAGTAATATTCCTTTGTGTATATATACGTTTTCTTTATCCATTCATCTGTTGAAAGGCACCTAGTTTGTTTCCGTAGTTCACAGAAAAAGAAATACAATAAGTCAACAAACAGTTGAAAAAATGTTCAACATCTGTAGCAACTAGAGAAATAAAAACAAAACTAGGCTAAGTCAGAATGGCAATTATCAAGAGTACAAGCAACAATAAATGTTGAAGAGGATGTGGGGAACAAGGCACACTCATACATTGCTATTGGGTCTGCAAATTGGTGAAACCACTCTGGAAAGCAGAATGGAGATTCCTCAGAAAACTTGGAATGGAACCACCATTTGACCCAGCTATCCCATTCCTCGGTTTATACCCAAAGGACTTAAAATCAGCATACTCCAATGATGTAGCCACTTTAATGTTTATATACATGAAGTTTTAGTTTGATCAATTTGAGAATTCACTTTTTTTTTTTGGGTGTTGGGAATTGAACCCAGGGCCTTGTGCATGCAAGGCAAGCACTCTACCAATGGAACTATATCCCCAGTCTGAGAGTTCACTTTCTAGTGAACATTGAGTAAGCTTATTTATACAATCAACAAAGGCTCCCTGAAAAACGTACTTTTCCTAGTAAATACATAAAACTAAACAACAAAACAAAACCAAGAGTATTGACAACTTAAAATACTGAAAAAAAGAGTTTGTTCCTTGTCAGTAATAATCACCAGTTCTGATAGCCAACATATATGTGCATGCCCCTCACTGAATTTACAATTCATTGAACCCATCTTTGCAATGCATAATGTGGTGAATTAGACAGCAGGAAAGAAGATACGGAGTCTACTAGTGGTAGTATTTGTTTTCCATGATAAGATGTGCATAAAGAATTATTGACCTAAGCAGACCCAGTGCCTTAGAAAACAAAATGGTTACTTTTTCATTCTAAGTGCTATCTACTACAGGATATGCAATTGTATGCACTTATATATTTCATCCATATATTGACCTTAAATAAATTTTTGCACAATGATTTCAGTTTTTAATAGTCCAAAGTTTACTATAGTGATCAAATTATTTTAAAAATGTCATTAGATAAAGTACAATCTAGTGAATGATATGTACACTTCTATTAAGAAAGTTTGCTTTCTCTGGTAGAATTTTGGAATTTAGGTCTAACTGAGAGAGAACCAACAACCCAAGTATTTATAAACCTTTGGCAGCATGAATTCTCCCCATCCCCAACTCTTTCTATGTGATTTTTTCCAGAAGATAGCAGTCTTCCCTTGTGCTTGGGCGATATGTTCCAAGAACTATGCCTGAACTAAGATTCAGTACCAAATTGTAGGTAAACACTATATTTCTCCTATACATACTTATGATAAAACTTTAAAAATTAGGAATAAGAGATTAACATCAATAACGAACAACTATTATAACAATATACTTTAATAACAGCTTTGTGAATGTGGTCTGTTCCTCTCTTTATAGTATATTGTATTGTATTCACCTTTCTTGTGATGATGTGTGATAATAAAAGGCCTTTTGATGAGATGAAGTAAGGTCATTGTTTTCTGGCATAACATATTGCTATCATTCAGAATGTTTTATGTTTTTCACCCCCAAATTTAATGTTGGGGTGGGGAGTATTTTGTTTCTTTGTATGTTTGTTTTTTAATGATATGATTAAAAAAGTTATCTATAACATAGGTATGTATAAATGAATCATGTAAAACATGAGGGAGCCAGTCATATGTAATTAATAAGGACTATTCCTGGCACAGGGAAGTTAAGTACAAAAGAAATAAGGAAGGCTCAGCTCATCTCAAGATGAGATACTAAGGATTATGGGTTCTATGACGTCATTGATTATATCAATGTCATTGGGAACATACACAAGAATTTTGGTGAAATACCTTGAGTTTCAAAAGCATTTATGTAATACATGTGTAGATGAAGAAGGACACTTTCCAACCAAGTTTTACATCTAAAATCTTTTGCCTAATCATTAGAAAAGAATTTTAATGAAATAAAAGCAATGATAATTTAGGATAAAATGTGTCATGTCAACTTGGGATTTATACAAAAAGAACAATCATGACCCAATATAGAAATATTTGTAACAAGGTAAATACAACTATAGAAATAGAAGAATTATTACACAGCCACAATAAATTTCATCTTCAATACATAAAAGGAAAGAAAGGCTATATACCAAAGGCTTACATGAAAAAAATACAAAGGTGATGATTTGCTATACTAGTTGTAGTTTACAAATTATGAATCTTATGTAAGAACATTAACATATCCAAGTCAACATAAACTATAAAATTCAGATTTGTCCATTCCAATACCAACGCTAATTTTTATATTCTCCCACACCACCTTAAAAAAACACAAATGATTTAAAAATATTAGTGACTGGAGACAAGAAACTGATAACAACACCAGAACTTAGAATAAATCTGTAAATATTTAGAGGAGTCAAAATAACCATAACAGAGAGAGGTTCTCCTGTATCTCACAGAGATTCTACAAGTAGAAGGGTGAAGCCTCAGACAGCAAATTTGAAAGGTCCCAGGTCTCTAAGAAAGGGATTTAATATTAAAGTTAGAATTTTGGTTTTGGATCAATTATTGAACATTGATGAGGAAAGATGAACAATGTAATGTGTGAATCCAAAATCTAGTCATGGTCATATTTGAAAAAAGGAGATCATCAACCTTTGTGACTAATGGTGTATGAGGTTGAAAACAAATAATAGGGTCACAAAAATGTGAAAGCTTCAAATAAGATAGTGAAGAGTGAAAACTGATCCTTTATGTAGTAGGGAGAACCTAGATCATCTTTGGCTGGCAAAATAAGTTGGTTAAAAATCATTTTAGGATAAGCATTTCAGTGTGAAAGACACAGGAAGTTCAAAAGTCCGTTTTGACCTTGAAAGGTAGGTAGATTTGGAAATGGAGAAAAAGGATATTTACTCAGGACTTTTTATGTATCAGGCCTATTATATGCATTACTTTGAATTTCACTACAACATGTCACATGGGAATTATTTATCTTATTTTTATTTCTCTTGAATACCCATACCAGAAGATTTTTATCTCTTAAAAGAATCAATTTTAGAGTTTGTTGACCCTTATAATCATATATTCATTACTATTTCATTCATTTCTGATATTATTTTTTATTATTTTCTGCTGTTATATTTTATTATTTTCTGCCTTCTTTTTTGGGGGTTAAGATGATTTTCTCTTGCCACGTATTTCTTTTCTTTCCTCTCTTAGTTACTTGGAATATGAGAAAACCAAGCCCCCGAGAAGCTAGATAAGTGACATAAACTCTTAAAGTAGCTAGATAAATTACATAAGCTCTTAAAGTTCTAAGTAGCCGAATCAGGATATGAAGCTGGTTTGACTCTTTAGTACAGCTACTTGCTTCTCATTTCCATCAACAAGTTACTTGAATTTTCCAATAACAAAAATAATTAACTGGCAGTAGAACTTTTATAGTAGTTAATGGCAGTTGTTTTCATGTTGATAAAATGTATTGAGCCCAGTGTCATGACAAAATGTCTATGAGCTGATTCAGAATGTCAATTACTTATTGTAAAGGAGCTTTTCCTCTACTCATGTGAATTAAAATGAAGATAATAAGATTCGTATAGCCTGCAACTTATGTTTCTGGTTATTTATCAACATAGTAATGGGATTATTAGCAAATTGCTTTTTTCTCCTGAATGTGATCCATTTGACTTTTTCTGTTTGCTTGATTGTAGGAAAACTAATTTAATACATGTTAATGAATTCTAAATTTTCATAAATCATCTCCCTATGTGATTTGTAATTCCAAATTAAATATATCCCAAAATACCCACCTGCAAAGAAAGTCTATAATACACATAGGCATAATTCTAATAATCATGCAATTTATAACTGAAATATTAAAAGATTAGGTGACCTCAAACTGCTCAGAAATGAGTCTTTTCTCTTTATCACTCTGTCAGTGAAAGACATCAAGGATATTCCCATCTTATATTGCTTTTATCAATGCATTATTATTGAGTGAGTAATTAGATTCCCACATAGATTGGTTTGGTGTTTCACACTAAGAAAAGCATAAGTAAATGTGAATTTTCTAACTTATTATACCTACAGCAATATATTTTATTTTTATTTTAGTAAACTCCAAGCACTAATGTCTGGAAATAGGACATTAAATAAGGAAGAATGTGTATACTTTCTGTTACCCAAAAAAAGGAATGGAGTGAATTATTGGTGAACTACTTATTGCCTGATCTCTAATACCAACACAGGAAATATCAATTACTTATTGCAAGGTACTCCAAAAGATTCAGATGTATTAACTCTTTAATCTCACAAGTATCCTATAACATGGGATTAGTTTGTAGATCAGGAAACAGGCACAAAATCATTATGTAGATTGTATGACAGTGTCAGAAATTTTAATCATTATGGAAGACATTCAAAAGTATCTTCGAAGTAATATGGCATTAATAATAATAGATTCATTGTTCATGATTAACAAGTTATATTCTTCCAAGTTGCTTGCTTTTCTGGTGTGGAACAAAATGTGTTGTTAAGTAAAAGTTATAGCAGTTTCTTATGGTAGTTAATTTTGCATATGGAGAGGTCATATGCTACAAGTTTAGAATACTAATGATTAATCAAAAGAAGTATTCAAAGAAATATCAGTAGAGGGGGGAAAAGATCTTAGCACTGATGTTGGTAGGGAATTGAAGAGCATTTGAAACTTGTCATAGAAAAGGAAGCAAGATGTCCTGACAATATCAGTAAGAACAGCAATTCAGTAACAGAAGAGGGAAAACAAAGATAAAAAATGCAGTAACAGAATCTGTCTAATGTAGCTATTTTGGAACCATTGAGGCTATTGAAGATTTTCCATGTTCAGGGGAAATCTTGGAAGGAAAATTTCAGCTAATTTTGATCACTTTTAACTCTTAGCACAGTAACATCATCCCTCCCCACATGCACAGCAAGCAACTTTACATGTTTACATGCAGCAGTTTGCACACAACCTGCAGCAACCAGAGTGTGCAAAAAGGACACTTTCCCCCAAATATCAAGAATCTGCTACTTCTGAATCCAGAAACACAATGAGGTAAAGGTCCTTGTTGTTGCACCTCCCACTACAAGTCAGGTATCACTGACTGAGGTGAATTCCAGGGAATTTAAAGAATCAGCACCCTTTCCATCCTTGCCTCACTTCCCCTTTTTGGTAGCCAAAATTAAAGTCTAGCTAAATAAAAAAACAACAACTGTGCATATGAGACAAATTAGAAAGTGATCATGCATATCCAGGGAAGAGCACAGACTCAGAAGACCTGAGAAGACATAAATTTTACATCTTGGCACCAAGATTGCCTAAACCAATATCTGACACCATCCCTCCCTGCAAAGAAAACAAAACAAAACAAATAAACTGCAAACCCTGAGGAAGGAAGATAAACCTGCATTTCCAGACTTACCACCTGTTTTAGATTCAAATGTCAAATTTATAACAAAAGTGATAAAACTCACAAGACATACAAAGAAAAAGAAAAGTAGGCCCATTCAAAGGGAAAAATAAATCAACAAGAACTGTTCCTGAAAAAGATCTGATGACAAATCTATTAGACTAAGACCTTAAGAGAACTGTGTTAAAGATAATCAAAGAGCTCAAAGAAGATGTGTACAAAGTCAAGAAAAAAAATGTCTGAACAAAATGGAAGCATAAATAAAGAGATAGAAATCATACAAAAAGAAAAAAATCAGTTCTTGAACTGAAAAGAACTATAACTGAAATAAATAAAACGATCACCAGAGGAATTTAAATACAGATTTGAGAAGTCAATAAAATACTCTGTAAGCTTATAGAAAGCACAAAAGGAATTGTCAAATATTAGGGTTGAATTAAGGGAAAAAGATTGAAGAATCAAAAACAGAACCCAAAGGACTTGTGGGACATCATTAATTAGACTGATGTGCATTTTGGTACTCCCGGAAGGATAAGAGAAAGAGGCAAAGAATATTTGAAAAAATCATGGCTGAAAATTTTCCTATTTGATGAAAGATATGAATATAAATATCTAGGAAACTCAATGACAGTCAAATAAGAGGGACTCAAGAATGGCCATATTAAGATAATTATAATCAAATACAGATTTGGAATTTTGAAAGCAGTAAGAGAGAAGTAACTCATCACATGCAATTAATCTTTAATAAGAGCCTTTCAACCAAGAATCATATTTCTATCATAACTGTCTTAGAGTCCTACACAAGTGAAGGAGAAATTAAGAGGTTAATGAAATTTGAGGGAATTCCTTACAAGTAAAATTACACTTTAGGACAGGCTCAAAGATCTCCTTCAGAGTTAAATGAAAGAATACTAGATAACTTGGAACTGTAAGAAATAAATATTTTAATAAAGATATCAGGCAACTATAAAAACAAGCATTTTGTCTTTATAGCAACAGTTTACAACTTCATTTTTGATTTTATAAACAATTTAAGGGAATAATACAATGAAATTTTTAGAGTAATGCTAATAATAATGTAATTTAGGTTTATAATCACAGTTTTTCTAAATAAGGAGAGACTAACTACACTTAAAAAAATTATTAGTTTGTTCTGTGTTGGGTCATCTATAAAGATGTAATTTTCCAACATCTACAACTGAAAGTTGGGAATTGAGCCATAAAGGAGTTGGATTTGGAATCAAAGCAGAAAACAAAGGGACAATAGAGATGACTTAGAAAATAATGAAGTCAGAATCACAACAAGCATGAGTATTTATAACTATAAAATAAAAGCCATATTAAGGGAATAATTTGTAGCTATTAAAGCTTATACTTAAAAAGAAGAAAAATCTTAAATCAGTATCTTTATTTTACTACTTAAGGAACTAGGAACTGTAGTTTTAAAAACTACAGAAGTTTTTAAAAACTTTAATGCACTAAGAAAGAAGATTCTCATTAATCAAATCAGAAGTGGAAGTAGTGACATTACTGTCTATTCTACCAAAAAATATTAGAAGACAGTGATATGAACAATTGTAAGCTAACAAATTAAAGGGCCTATACAAAATAAACTCCTAGACAACAAAACATCTCAAGCCTAATTCACAGAGAAACAGAAAATCTGAATGAGCTATAATTAGTAAAGAGATTACTATAACTAGTTAAGGAAAGTCATTAGTCAAAAGATTTCTCAAAAAGTAAAGTTTTAGATTTTAAAGTTTCAGTGATGAATTCAACCAAAAATTTCATGAACTAATACCAATCCTTCTCAAACTGCCAGAATAACTGAAGAGGACAGAACTCATTCAACATGTTTACTATTATCCTGATACAAAGGCCAGAACAGAAAGAAAAATGCAAACTGATATCCCTTGTAAACACTGATGCAAAAAATTTACCAAAATATCAGAAAAAAAATCCAACTATATATTTAAAAGACTGTATTACCTGATCAAGTGGGATTCATCTCTGGAATTCAAGAATTTACAATATATGAATATTGATTAATGTAATATACCATGTTGACAGAAATAAGGAAAAATGATCATCTCAACTGATATAGAAAAAGCATCTAACAAAATTTAGCAGCCTAACATAATAAAAATACACAATAAACAAAAATAGGACTACTCAACATACTAAAAGTTATATATGAAATACAGCAAACATCAAATTTATAATGAAACTGAAAGATTTACCTCTGATCAGGAAGAAGGCAAGAATGTCCACTCTTTCCACTTCTATTTAATATATTGCAAATTCTGAGCAAAGCACTTATGGATGAAAAGGAATAGAAATGTAATTCAAAATGTAAAGGAAAATATAAAACAGTCTGTTCATGATGAAGTAATATTGTATGTTGAAATTGAAAAATTCCACAAAAAAATATAACTATGCAGTGAATTTAGCAAAGTAACTAGAGCCAAACTCAATGCAGAAAAATCAGTTGCATTACCATACCTTAACCATGAAACATCTGAAAGGACATTAAAAATTTTTTTTATTTACGATAGATACACACATAAAAATACTTAGGAAGTAGCCAAGTACTTGATAGTCTTGTGAAATAAAAACTATAAATTATTGTTGAAAGACATTAAAGAACACATACATAAATAGAAACACATACCAAGTTCATGAACCTTAATATTGTTATGATTGTTAAAATGATCTGTACATTCAATGCCATTCCCATCAAAATTTCAATGATGTGTTTTGTAGAAATACAAACCTTATCCTTATTTGAAATATCAAAGGACCTCAAAGGCCAAATCAAACTCAAAAATACAAGGCTGTAAGACTCACATTTCCTGATTTTAAAAGATACTGTAAAATTACAGAAAATCAAAACATTGTGGCAAGGGAATGAACAGACTTATAGACCACTGGAACAGAACAGAGACCCTAGAAATAAATCCTCACACATAAAATAAAATGATTTTTTTTCAAGGCTGCCAAAGTCATTCAGTGAGAAAAGCATAGTCTTAAACAACCAACCAACCAAACAAACAAAAAACAACAGTGTTGGAAAAACTAGATATCCACATGGAAAATAATAAATTTGAAATTCTTCACCTTTACATAGTATGATGTACAAAAATTATGTAAAATGAACAAAGGCAACAATTGAGAAAATAGGCAATGAGAATTCATTGAAATTTTAAAGTTTGTGCATCAAAAGAAAATGTCTATAAAGAAGCAACCCACAGAATGGATTAAATACTTGCAATCCATATATCTAATAAGGAATTAATATCCAAAATACATGAAGAACTAAAAGTCACCACCAACATAGTACCCAATTCAAAACCAGACAAAAAGCTTGCAAAGATCTATCTCCAAGACTGTATATAAATGAATAATAAACACACAAAGATGTTCAACATCAATAATCATAAGGAAATGCAAATAAAATTATAGTGAACTACCACTTTACATTTATTAGGATGACTAGTATAAAAAATTAAATAAAGTATTGGAGAGGATATATGAAATTGAAACTCTTTATATTTCTGGTAGGAACATAAAATGGCACAGATGAGGTGGAAAATAATATGGCAGTTCCCCAAAGAATAAAAAATAAAATTACCATATGATCCAGAAATTTATATTTCAGTATATACCCAAATAATTGAAAGCAGGATATTGGAGAGATAGTTCCACATTCATGCTCATAGCAACATTATTCACAAATAACTAAACTGTAGAAGCAATCCAAGTTCTCATTTATGAATAATGGATAACCAAAATGTGGTAGGTGCACATAATAGGCAATATTCGTTGTTTTTGCAGTTAAAATTTGTTAAGACGGTAGATTATGGGGTTGTGGGGGGTTGGGAGTGAGAAAAGAACAGAGATTACGTAGAGGGAAATGAGGGGGGAGCATGAAAAATGGTGGAATGAGACAGATATCATTACCCTATGTACATGTATGATTACAAAATGGTATGAATCTACATCGTGCACAATCATAGAAATGAAATGTTGTACCCCATTTGTGTACAATGAATCAAAATGCAGTCTGTAAAAAATTTTTTAAAAAGAAAAAAATTAATAAAAATAAAAGGAAAGTAGATTTCAGGTTCAATATTTTTAGTAAAATCAAAAAATACGTAAGATCAATTGAATATTTTCTAACTGAACAGATGCCCTCTTTAAAAGGGGTACATGATAATAGAACATGTAGGCCCAAAACTTGAACATGTCAGTTCAGGAACTGACTTCCCTAACAAGACTCCCAGAGCACACGAAGTAAAATCAATAATTAATAAATGGGATAGCATCAAACTTGAAAGCTTCTTCATAGCAAAGAAAATAATCAAGAGCATGAAGAGATAGTCTACCGAGTGGGAGAAAAACTTCCCCACCTGCACTTCAGATAGGGCATTAATATCCAGGATATACAGAGAACTCAAAAAACTTAAAACCAAAAAAGAACCCAATATAAATTGGCAGAAGAACTAAACAGACAATATTGAAGAGAAGAAATAAGAATGGTCAACAAACATAAGCAAAAATATCAACAAACATAAGCAAAAATATCTCTAGCAATTAGAGAAATTCAAATTACAACTACACTGAGATTTCATCTCACTCCAGTCAGAGTGGTAACTATAAATATTACAAATAACAATAACTGTTGGTAAGGATGTGGAGAAAAGGATACACTCATATATTGTTGGTGGGACTACAAATTGATGCAACCACCCTGGAAAACATATGGAGATTCCTCAAAATCCTTGGATTGGAACCACCATTTCACCCACTTATCCCACTCCTTGATATATATCCAAAAGATTTAAAATCAGCATACTATGGGGTTGCAACCACATCAATGTTTATAACAGCACAGCTCATGATAGCTAAGATATGGAGTCAACCTAGGTGCCCTTCAACTTGAATGGATTAAGAAAATGTTGTATATATACAAAATTAAGTATTAGTCATAAAGAATGACTTTATGATATTTGCCTGTAAATGAATGGATCTGCAAACTATCATGCTAAGTGAATTAAGCCAATTCCCAAAACCAAAGGTTGAACGTTTTCTCTCATATGTGGAATATAATCCACAATGGGAGGAGGAATTTTAAAAAAAGGAATAGAAGTTCAGTAGAGCAGACAAGGGGGAATAAAAGGAAGGGAGGGAGGATGGGTAAAGGAAGGACAGTGGAACAAATCTGACTTAAGTTTCCTATGTACACATGTGAATACACCACAGTGAATCTCACCATTGTGTATGTGACAAGAAATTAAAAAATAACCATAGTATATGGCAGAAACATCAGTAGGCTAGAGGAAAGAGAACAGGGACAGGAGGAAAAGGAGAGGTACTGGAGATTGAATTAGAACAAGATATATTCCAGGCTTTCTTATAAATATGTCATAATGTATTCTACTATCATGTATAACTAGAAAGAACCAAGAAAAGATAAAGAGGTACATGAAAGTGAGTGCAAAATATAAATCTAATGATAGTATTTCTATTTCCTGTAGACTTGTTATTCATTATACAGCCCTCTGAGTACCTAGATCACTTATTTGTGTATTGACTACTGCAAATTTCTGCTGACTTCATCTTAAAAGTACAGAAAAAAGGCTGAGGATGTTGCTCAGTGTTAGAGAATTTGTCTACCAAGCATAACGTCCTGAGTTTGATGGCTAGCATTATTTTTACAAAAGTATAGGAAAAAGTTTTCTTTAAGGTGAATGGTGAATGTATCTCTTTTTATCATTATTTATATTATTAATTCATTCACTTAGTATATAACTGTCAAATAAAATATTTATAGTAAAATAAGAATATGATTATGAATGAAACAAAAAATTGAGCTCCTAATTATTTATGATCACTAGATTTGACAGACTCTCATTTCGAAAATTAAATTTACCTCCTTAATTTTGAACAATATGCATAGATCCTGATATATATTTCAGATGTGTTGAATGATGCAGATTCTTTTATATTCTGAATAACTATATTTTATTTTTCTCTTATACAATTAATAATCACTATTATTTAATAATATATCCTTATAATTTGAATACATGATAGAGAAATATTGCAATACCTTATATATGTGTGCCTGTTTGTAAGTATACAAAATAAGATCCATTTTCTAATAATCTGAAAATAAACTAGTGACATATTATAGGGGTTTACTGTGAACTAAGTAAAACATATTCAGTTAAGAGATTCAAAAGTTTAAAATAAGTGAAAAAAATACTCAACTTGGAAGAAGCAAATTATCCTAATATAATATCTTTAAACCATTAAAATATATTTTATAAACCAGATTAAAATTTAAATCCAGCATAAAATAACAAAAATGAAATCTTAAAGGGGATATAGTAAATCAATATTGCTCTTTTGAAGTGAAGTATTCTTTTGGAACCAGCCTATAAACCATTAAGGTACGAAGGTAAAAAATTCAAGTAAAACTCCTATAAATTTCAAGTGTTTACTGATGAATTATTAGAATACGATCCTCTTAATCCTGCCATATTCCCAGCAAATTTGTGAATTGGGTAAATGGAGAAAAATACCTCTATGTCAATGAATATTCAAACTACAAAAATGTAAATCAGGCCACCAGGACAAAACACATGTACCTAAGCTATTTCAACATGGACACCACTGCAGCAGGCTAGATAGGATAGCCCATTGTCCCTCCTGTGGAGGCATGGCTTTTTGCAAGGTAGTAAGATCTGACTATAATGAGGGTAACTTCTAGGTAGGCAAGTAATTTTAAATAAAAGAAAAAAAATGAACGACTCAATTGGAAGGTATGTTGAAAATCTACAAATTAAGATTCAGGGATATGCGACTTATGAACATTAAAGTGCAAAGAATTATCTTCCAGATACATTCTCCCATATGGTTAAAGACATAATTTTAAATGATTCTAGGTAGTAATTGCTTTTCACTATGTCTATCTATAACTGAGGTAATTGTTCTTAAGTCAAGTAAAATGATGAGCATAGTCATAAGTCTTTGACTATGATTTGTTTGTTTATTGAAAGAAGAAATGCAGTAATGAGGGCCTAAGGTGGGTGGCAGACAGCGGACTGAGGGGTGGGCGGCGCTGACCCTGGCGGTCCTGCTGGCGGGGGACGGGGAACTTCACACTTCTCCGGCAAGCATGGCGCAGCGCAGGTAACCCGCCAGGGGCTCCACGGTGCCCTGGGCCAGGGCCTCGCCCTCGGTCTCGCCGGGCCAGGACAGGGGCAAGAGGCCCTACTGCGCCTTCGCCCCGCCTGAGGCCAGCTGCACACCTGCATGGGGCCCGTCGCGGCGCCCGGGATGCCGGGCCCGCCTTGCAGAGCCTGGAGCGCAGATTCTGCCTATGCTGGAGGGTCTAGGAGCGCCTGTGTGGACCTGCGCAGGTCACTTACCTCGTCAGGGCCTGTTTCCTGGAGAACCTGCAGAATCATTTACTCCGCTCTCCGTTTGGTCAGATGCAAAACCAAGAAATATAAATCAGATGTAGCAGTTTCTTGACATGGAGAACCAAGCCCAGAATACAGTGGGAGCTTCTCCTTGTGAGGCTGAGCTTCAGGAATTAATGAAACAAATAGACATCGTGGTGGGGTTATTTCGATGGAACACAAAATACAAAAATGTAAAATCTGGAAAAAATGTAATTTAGCAATGACTCAGAATTATGAAGGACAACTACAAACCCTAAAAGTTCGATTTTCCAAACTAACAAATAGCTTTGAAAAACTGAGATTACATCAGATGAAACAAAACAAAGTTCACCGAAAAGAACTACCTCACAAGAAGAAATGCACTTTGAATTGAGCAATTTAAACCAAAAATTAGAGGAATTTAGAGCAAAGTCAAGAGAATGGGACAAGCAAGAGATACTGTATCAGACTCATCTGGTTTCTTTAGATGCTCAACAAAAATTATTATCTGAGAAGTGTAATCAATTTCATAAACAGGCACAAAATTATCAAATTCAACTGAATGGTAAAAAACAGAGTGTAGAAGACAGCAGCTCCGAAATTCCTCAGTTGTTATGTGAATCAGATTCCAGTTGTGAAACCAATGAAAGAGATGAATTCATTATTGAAAAATTAAAATCAGCTGTGAGTGAAATATCATTAAGCAGGAATAAGTTGCAAGATGAAAATCAGAAGGTCTTACAAGAACTGAAAATGTACCAAAGACAGTGCCAGGCCATGGAAGTGAAAAATGAGTTACAGTCACGTGATGATATCCTGAGAGTTATAGAAATGGAATGATTGTACTTGCACAGAGAATTATTAAAAATAGGAGAATGCCAAAATGCTCAAGAAAAAAAAAAAAAAGACTTGAATCATCTTATTCATCTTCTGCTAAAGAACCAGAAAGGAAAAGGGAAGAACTGTTCTCAGTGGTCTCAGACCAACTAAATCATGAAAAAGCATTAAGTAAGATAAGAAGCCAGCTCTATCCAGAGGAAGAGTTCACAGCTCTGAGCGGGAAAGAATGAGGAATGAAATCTCTGACTTAACAGAAGAGCTTCATCAGAAGGAGATCACTATAGCAACTGTCATGAAGAAAGCTGCCCTTCTGGAAAGAAAACTAAAGATGGAGTTAGAAATAAAAGAAAAATGTTAGCAAAGCAACAGGTCTCAGATATGAGATATAAAGCTATTCAGAACAGAAAACACACATCTAAAAGGAATGATGGGAGATTTAGATCCTGTACAGTATATGGTAATATGCTGAATTCATTCAATAAATTGAACAAGAGATTACATAGTGGTCAGAATGTACCCAGACGTCGTTTATTGAGCACTTCCCACATATGAGGCATGCAAGAGTTGGAATGGCAATTTATCTTGCACTTTAGCTGAATTCACTTTTATCTTCAGGCTGGAACATTTTAATTTCTAGTTTTTTCCCTTCTTCTTTTCCTGAATTGGACTCAATTCTGATAATTTCTCAGACATGCCAAACATGCCATTTCCTTGTTTTTGCTCTTGTTCTTGCCTTGAAATTCTATACCCTACATGCCCGATTTAAATGTCAACCTTCCTCTCAATGAAGCTACTCCCCAAACCTGAGTTAGAATGAATTATTTCTTCAACACTTGGTTTGTGTGTTGGTCTGACTTGTTTTGTAGCTTGTCCCTGGATGGCAATCAGGGATCATGTCCTACTGTTTGTATCACTGGCACCTCACAATATCAGATGTAGAGTAAGTCTTTGATATACATTGGTTGAATTAAAAGAGACATGAATAAATGAATGAATGAATGAACCAATGGCTTTACAGGTTTGCACAAGGCACAAAAAAAAAAAAAAAAAAGGAAAAGAAATGCAGTAATGAAAATTTAGATGGATGCTGTGGGTTAGCATTGTGTAGCTGTCATGGACCAAAGATTTGTGTTCAAGTTCTATCTTTGAATCTGTAATGATATGCCTCTAACCTGGTTAAATGCCCTATGCTTGATTGTCCACACCTGGAAAATGGGGATGGTAGAGCTGCTGCTGCTTTTTTTTTAATTTTTAGATGTTGATAGACCTTTATTTTATTCATTTATTTATATGTGGTGCTGAGAATCAAATCCAGTGCCTCATAACATGCTAGACAAGCACTTTACCACTGAGCCACAACCCCAGCCCACTGCTGCTTTTTTTTTACAGGTGTTTTATTAACTTACTATGAAATATAGTACCTGTAAGCTGCTTATCAATGTGACTAAATATACAGGATATACTCAGCCCCTCCACTGAGATTATCCATAGAATTAATATCAAGAAACTCATTGTTGCAGTTTACATTAACTACTTCGTAATACTTAGCCCATAGAATGAAACACATCAAACCATTAATTTACAGGGAACTCCCAGTAACATTCCATGAGAAATATAGAAGGTGTGAATGCTTGAAAATAAGTCTTTTGGAAATTCTAGATGTAAACACTAAGAGGATTTGTGATGCAATATAGGCAACTATTCCATTTATTTCTGAGCTGTGATCACTGAAGTTTTGTTACAAATGAGAAGTAATAGAGTGATAGGCACATCTGCATAAGTAATTCACAGCAGTGCACGATTCAAGAAGGACATTTTCTTAAGAATCCAAACCTCCCATCTTTGAGGTTGGCCCATAGTTACTATTTGTAATGGGGAGTTTCAAACTAATTCATTCAATCCAATGACCAATGTAGAAAAAGATACTTGGCTTTTTACATCTGCTACTATTTCAGTGATAGGTTGTTCAACCTCTAGGGAAAAGAAAGGTGACTTTTTCATTTTTTTTATTTTTATTTTTCTATTTTTACAGACTGCATTTTCATTCATTGTACACAAATGGGGTACATCTTTTTGTTTCTATTTTGTGCATAAAGTAGATTCATACCATTCGTGTAATCATAATGATTTCTGTCTCATTTTATCATTTTTTCATACCCCCACCCCTCCTCCCTCTCATTTCTCTCTACATAACCTAAAGTTTCTCCTTTCTTCTCTAACGCCTACTCCCCCGACCCCCATTATATATCATCATTCATCAGAAAAAACATTAGACCTTTGGTTTTTTGTGATTGACTTATTTCACTTAGCATGATATCCAACTCCATCCATTTATCTGCAAATACCATAATATTTTTCTTCTTTATGGCTAAATAACATTCCGTTGTGTATATATACCACAGTTTCTTTATCCATTCATCTGGTGAAGGGCATCTAGTTTGGTTCCACAATCTAGTTATTGTGAATTGAGCTGCTATAAACATTGATGTAACCGTGTTACTGTAGTATGCTAATTTTTAGTCCTTTGTGTTGGGGGCTATGTCCTGCAGACCAGGATGGTGCCTGGCAGCCAGCCAGAGGTTGCTTTGATCACATAAGCGGTGAGGAGGTTGATTAACATAAGCACATCCAGGTGATTTGTCTTTGGCCATATCCAATTAAGTCCACGCACACAACGCGTGCACAGGTGTTCCCAAGTGCTCCGGATCGTGCCTGCTCATTTTGACCTTTACCATGATTGGGCAGCTAGCTCCTCGCCTAATCTTTGCATAATTGGCATCAGCCCTACCCTTCACCTCCTGGAGGGGATATAAGCCGGCTCTCCTCGAGCGCCGGGGTTCGAGGTTTGAGGCCCCAGGTTTGAGGTTGGAGGTTCCAGGTTCGAGGTTCCAGTTCCTGGGTTTCCTGATTCATCAATAAACCATTCAGAATTCAAGAGCCTCGCCTCCCTTTTGTCTCCCGTGCCAAATTGACTCCGCTGGACGACGTCAAATGGTGGCCCGTATGGGGCATTCTGAGTTCGTCTCCTCTCCCGAGAACTCAAACAGTGAGTATCGAGGTAAGCTGCAGCCCCTGTCTCTAAAGCAGTTAGTTAGATGCTCAAGATAGCTGGCCAGGTAGTGAAGTGCAAAAAAGTGCATGTATTTTGTGTTGTTTTTGTGTTTGTCAAATTCAAGAGTCTTGCTCTAAGTAGCGAGGTAAGCTGAAGCCCTGTCTCTCTCTGAGGCAGTTAGGTGCTCAGGTAAGCTGAGGCCCTGTCTCTCTGAGGCAGTTAGGTGCTCAGGATAGCTGGCCAGGGAATCTGAGCCCCTGTCCCTTGGGCAGTTAACCCCTGTCCCTAGGGCAGTTAGGTACTCAGGTAAGCTGAGACCCTGTCTCTAGGGCAGTTAACCCCTGTCTCTAGGGCAGTTAGGCACTCAGGTAAGCTGAGACCCTGTCTTTCTAAGGCAGGTAGGCACTCAGGATAGCTGGCCAGGTGATGAAATATAAAGGAGCTCTGGAGTGCATGTATTTATTGTTGTTTGTGTGTTTGTACTACTGTTAGTGTGGTCTTTGTCCTGTATCAAATTTATTTATTCGTAAAAGATGGTTTCAAAAATATCACAAAAGAGGGGGTTTCAAGATGGGTGGCTGCATTTCATGTTGCTCCAGGACTCAGGATTCAAAAGAGGAGATATTGAGAGACTTGGGACCAACTCAAAGCAGCCGGGTGAGTCTCTCCCGTTGGGGAGGTGTCCCGGATGGGGCAGTAGTCCCAGAACACAGGGAACTTTGTGAAGTAGAGTTGCCCAGCGAGACACACCTCCGCCCGCTGGAGCAGTGAACTTGGACAACTGGCAGCATTGTAGAGGAGGCAGCTCAGCACAGCACTTGGGCTCGGAGCAACCCCTGGTGCTCCGGGCAGCTGCCCAGAGGAGGAAGTGTGCAGCAAGCTGTTTGGACTCAGAGCAACCACTCCTGAACACCGGGGCCTGCCCGGAGGAGGAGGAGGAGGAGGTGGCAGGTCGCTTGGACTCAGAGTGACTGCACCAGAGCTACAGGTGGTAGCCAGAGGAGGAGCTGCGCAGTGAGCTGTTTGGACTTGGAGCGACCACTCCTGAACACCGGGAGGAGGGGGCTGCCTGGAGGAGGAGGAGCGCGGCGGGTCACTTGGACTCCGAGTGACTATATCAGAGCGCCGGGCGGTTGCTCAGAGGAGGTGAGTGGTGAGTTGTTTGGACTCAGAGTGACCACTCCTGAACACCGGGGGACAGCCTGGAGGAGGAGCACGGTGGGTCGCTTGGTCTTGGAGTGGCCGCACCAGAGCTCCGGGTGGCTGCCTGGAGGAGGCATGCGGCGGGTCGCTTCAACTCAGAGCAACCACTCCTGAACACCCAGGGGGGCTGCCCGGAGGAGGAGGAGGAACCGGGCGGGTCACTTGGACTCGAAGAGACTGCCCAGAGCTACGGGCGGTTGGCGGGAGGAGGAGGCCCGCAGTGAGTTGCTTGGACTCCTAGTGACCGCACCGGAACACTGGGCAGCTGTCCGGAGGAAGAGGCGTGTGGTGGGTTGCTGGGACTGGGAGCAACTGTACAGGGATCCAGGTGGCTGCTAAGAGGAGGGGCTCCATAGCCAGACGACTAGGTGCAGAGCAGGGTCCCAGGACCTAGGAGGCTTCTTGGTGGAAGAGTCACACAGAGACATGCTTAGGGATGGAGCGAAGGTTCTAGGACTGTGGGCAGATTCTCTGAGGAGAGGCAGTCTAAGGAGACTCATCTGCAAAGGGTGAGGCTCCCAGGCCCAGGAGGTAGGTCTGGGCCCCTGTGAATGTTGCAGAGGAAGGCAGCCCAGCCCAGGCAGTACTTGTAGATTGAGGGGAACCTCTCAGAGGGGATCTGATGAGCGAGACCTCCCCACCAGGTGAGTCTTCCTTGCCAGGTGAGGTTTTCCCACAAGGACGGTAAAACCAGAGACACAGGCACAAACAGGCCTTGCCTCAGCCCACAGCCTAATCCCCCTTTGGATGATCATTGGACAACAAATGGAGGCACCTCTGCCCACTATCAGGGAATATACCCCACCTGAAGGCCACCACCCCTAGAGAGGTAGCTTCCTTGTGGAGCACCACATTATCAACTTCCTCCAAGACTTCAGGCTACTGAAGGCTAAGAGGGGATATACTAGAAATCTTCAGGGACTTTATAAGTGAATAGAGGAAATCTGCAATATCTTAGCTGTCTACTGATACCTGAATAATATGAGAAAACAAGGGAAGAAAATGCCCCAAACAAATCTAGATGTTACATCAATAAAATCCAATGACAGCATGGCAGAAGAAATGACAGAAAGAACATTCAGAATGTACATAATTAAAATGATCAGGGAAGCAAACAAGATGAAAGAGCAAATGCAGGCATTGAATAATGAATTGAAAGGGCAAATGCAGGCATTGAATGATAGCACCAATCGACAGTTAAAAGAGCAAATACAGGAAGCAAAAGATCATAGAAGAGGTCATCATAAGCCTACTAACAAAATAAAGTCTGGGACCAGATGGGTTCTCAGCCGAGTTCTACAAAACCTTTAAAAAAGAGCTCATTCCAATATTTTTCAAAGTATTCCATAAAATAGAAGAGGAGGGAACCCTCCCAAACTCATTCTATATTACCCTGATACCTATAACAGACATAGAAACATCGAGGAAAGAAAATTTCACACCAATATCCTTAATGAGTATCATGCAAAAATTCTCAACAAAATTTTAGCTAATCGCATACAAAAACATATTTAAAAGATAGTGCATCATGATCAAGTTGGTTTCATCCCAGGGATGCAAGTTTGGTTCAACATCAGGAAATCAATAAATGTAATTCACCATATCAATAGACTTAAAGTCAAGAATCACATGATTATTTCAATAGATGCAGAAAAAGCATTTGAAAAAATGCAGCACCCTTCATGCTCAAAACACTAGAAAAAATTGGGATAGTGGGAACATTCCTTAACATTGTAAAGGCCATCTATGCTAAGCCCATGGCTAATATCATCCTAAATGTTGAAAATTTGAAAGCATTCCCCCTAAAAACAGGAACAAGGCAGGGATGACCTCTTTCACCACTTCTATTCAACATCGTCCTTGAGACTCTAGCCAGAGCAATTAGACAGACCAAAGAAATTAAAGGGATACGAATAGAAAAAGAAGAACTCAAACTATCCCTATTTGCTGATGATATGATTATATACTTAGAGGAACCAGGAAATTCCACCAGAAAACTTTTAGAACTCATAAGTGAATTCAGTAAAGTAGCAGGATATAAGATCAATGCACATAAATCTAATGCATTTTTATACATAAGTGATCAATCTTCGGAAAGAGAAATTAGGAAAACTACCCCATTCACAATAGCCTCAAAAATTAAAATACTTGGGAATCAATCTCACAAAAGAGGTGAAAGACCTCTACAATGAGAACTACAGAACAGTAAAGAAAGAAATTAAAGAAAACCTTAGAAGTTGGAAAGATCTCCCATGTTCTTGGATAGGAAGAATTAATATTGTCAAAATGGCCATACTACCAAAAGTGCTATACAGATTCAATGCAATTCCAATGAAAATCCCAATGACGTACCTTACAGAAAGAGAGCAAGCAATTATGAAATTCACCTGGAAGAATAAGAAATCCAGAATAGCTAAAGCAATCCTTAGCAGAAAGAGTGAAGCAGGGGGTATCACAATACCAGATCTTCAACTCTACTACAAAGCAATAGTAACAAAAACAGCATGGTATTCGTACCAAAATAGAAAAGTAGATCAATGGTACAGAATAGAGGACACGGACACAAACCCAATTAAATATAATTTTCTCATACTAGACAAAGGGGCCAAAAATATGCAATGGAGAAAAGATAGCCTCTTCAACAAATGGTGCTGGGAGAATTGGAAATCCATAAGCAACAGAATGAAACTAAACCCCTATCTCTCACCATGCACGAAACTAAACTCAAAATGGATTAAGGACCTTGGAATCAGACCAGAGACCCTGCATGTTACAGATGAAAAAGTAGGTCCAGGTCTTCAACATGTCAGCTTAGGACCAGACTTCCTCAACAGGACTCCCATAGCACAAGAAATAAAAGCAAGAATCAATAACTGGAATAGATTCAAACTAAAAAGTTTTCTCTCAGCAAAAGAAACTATCAGAAATGTGAAGAAAGAGCCTACAGAGTGGGAGAAAATCTTTGCCAATCATACTTCAGATAGAGCACTAATCTCTAGAATCTATAAAGAACTCAAAAAACTACACCAAGAATGCAAATAATCCAATTGACAAATGGGCTAAGGAAGTGAATAGACACTTCACAGAAGAAGATCTACAAGCAATCAACAAACATATGGAAAAATGTTCAACATCTCTAGTACTAAGAGAAATGCAAATCAAAACTACCCTAAGGTTCCATCTCACCCCAATTAGAATGGCGATTATCAAGAATACAAGCAACAACAGGTGTTGGCGAGGATGTGGGGAGAAAGGTACACTCATACATTGCTGGTGGAGCTACAAATTAGTGCAACCACTCTGGAAAGCAGTGTGGAGATTCTTAGAAAACTTGGAATGGAACCACCATTTGACCCAGTTATCCCACTCCTTGGCCTGTACCCAAAGGACTTAAAATCAGCATACTACAGAGATACAGCCACATCAATGTTCATAGCTGCTCAATTCACAATAGCCAGATTGTGGAACCAACCTAGAAGTCCTTCAATTCATGAATGGATAATGAAACAGTGGTATATATATACAATGGAATATTACTCAGCCATGAAGAATGATAAAATTATGGCATTTGAAGGCAAATGGATGAAATTGGAGAATATCATGCTAAGTGAGATAAGCCAATCTCAAAAAACCAAAGGACAAATGATATTGCTAATAAGTGGATGATGACACATAATGGGGGTGGGAGGGGTTAGTGTTAGGGTTAGAGTTAGGGTTAGGGAGGAGTGCAAGAATGGAGGAAGGAAGGACTGTATAGAGGGAAAAGAGGGGTGGGAGGGGTGGGGGTAAAGGAAAAAATAACAGAATGAATGGAACAACATTACCCTATGTAAGTTTATGATTACACAAATGGTATGCCTTTATGCCGTGTACAGAGAAACAACATGTATCCCATTTGTTTATAATAAAATAAATAAATAAAAATATATCACAAAATCAGTCTGAAGGGATAATTCAAAAAGGAGGCATAAAAATATATTACAAGAAGGAGAAGAAGTGCTAGAGGAGATCAAGGAGGAAGTTAGCTGGAGTAGCCAAAAACAGGATAGAGGTTCTAATGAGGAAGGAGATACTGGGGAGGAACTAGAAAATAAGTGAGTTAACACCGCAAAGTTGCTAAAAGGCAGGAAAGATCATGAGATAATTATCCCCCTCAGCTCCCTCTTATGATAAAAGTTGGGAGGACCCGACATTTTGCGGGCACTCTTGTCGGCCTTGTGTGTGGTGGAGTCCCAAATAATACCGTGGATCGCTGGGACCCTGTGGAAGGCCTATTAAGACTGTCCTCCCCAGTCTTGGTGGACGGTCAGGGGCAGTGATTTCATCAGGCCCTAGAATTTAAAACAGTAAAAAATCTTAAAGAGGCAGTCGCTACTTATGGGCCCCAAGCTTCATTTACTGAGTATGGTGTAATCCATTGCAACACTTAATCTAACTCCTAGTGATTGGGCGAGTATGTGTCAAGCAGTTTTACTTGGTGGACAATATTTAATGTGGAAAGTAACCAATCAAGAGCTCTGTGCAGAAATGGCTCGTAGAAATGCAGCTGCAGGTTTCCATCAACGAAACCTGGATATGTTGCTGGCACAAGGACCATACGCTGAACAACAGCAACAAATTACGTATGATCCAGTGGTCTATCTTCAGATAGCTACTGTTGTTGTTAGAGCGTGGAAAACATTTCAAGGTCATAGGGACTTGCAAGGGCAATTATCCAAGGTTATACAGGGCTCAAATGCAGAGTTTGTAGAACGTCTGTTAAAAACAGCAGGCAGAGTGTTTGGGTGTCAGGAGTGGGCTCTGAGGGCCCCAGAGCTGCACTCTGGCCTGATCTCTTAAGATGGCACCTGGCAGCTTGCCAGACATAGTTGCACTCATAAACAAGTTTTAGGATGTAACTCTGGTTGGTTGTTGTACATGAGGCGATCCTGGTATCTGCCTGGAGACTGTTCCTTGATAGGCTGACTTTCCTGGTAGTCTACTTTCTGATAGGCTGATGTTCTCGATATAAGTCTGAGACTTGTGGAATAAATTCCTTTTGGTTCCTGTGATCAAGAAGAGCGTACGCGTTGTGATTGTCCCCGTGGGCGGTGGGTGATCATAAGTGGCGCCCAAACCCGGGAACTCGAGTTACAAAGAAGGAACTGATCAGGTAAATACAGGGTAAGTAAAGTACAGTCTGACCAGGTTAAAGTTCGCGAAATAAGCGACAGAGTTAAAGTTTGAGGAATAAGCGACAGAGATTGAGTGTTTGTAAGTGTTTTCGATTTTGTTTTGCTAGTTAAAGTGCTTTCCATTCTGTTCGTTTAATAGAGAAATATGGGCACTGAAATGTCATGAATGCACATGGAAGGTCCCTTAAAGGATTTGCCCTACAGACCTAAAAGGTCCCTTACCTCCTGATAGTGTTGGAATTTTATTAGGTAGGAGCTCTAGTGCACTCAAGGGACTTATAGTTATCCCTGGAGTTATTGACTCTGATTTTACAGGAGAAATTAAGGTTCTTGCACATTCTCCTCAAGGAATTATCTCCATATCACCTGGGGACTGCATAGCTCAGCTTTTGATTATTCTCAGCCTTCATAATAATTTTCCATCAACCACAGCAACCAGGGGAACCGCAGGTTTGGGATCTTCTGGAGTTGATTTTGCCTGTATTACCATGGACTTAAAAAATAGGCCAATGCTTAAAATAAAGATTAAAAATAGAGAATTTTTGGGACTCCTAGATACAGGAGCTGATACTAGCATTATTACCCTAAAAGATTGGCCAAAAGAATGGCCTCTACAAGTAGCGGAACAAATTCTTAGGGGATTGGGTGTAGCTACTAGCCCACAAAGGAGTAGTTCTGTTTTGACATGGAAAAACGATGAGGGCCAACAGGGAGCATTTCAACCTTATGTCTTAGACCATTTACCTGTTATTTTATGGGGCAGAGATATTCTCATGCAAATGGATTTAGTACTCACTATAGAAGGCCATTATAGCCAAAAGGCCTCAAAATCTAATGGTAAAACAAGGTCATAAATGGGACAAGGGGCTTGGCCGCTATGGCCGGGGAAATACCCAGCCAATTAGTGTTAAGGGCAATCAAGGTCGCCAAGGCTTGAGTTTTTCCTAGGGGCCACTGAACAAAAGTATGTAAAAATAACTTGGAAATCCAATGCACCAGTGTGGGTCTCTCAGTGGTCCCTGACATTAGACAATTAGAAGCAAATCATATTAGACCTTCAACTTCCCCTTGGAATACCCCTATTTTTGTCATAAAAAAGAAATCAGGAAAATGGAGGCTCCTTCGTGGCTTAAGAGCTATTAATGCTACTATGCAATCTATGGGGCCAACTCAGTTAGGGCTTCCAGTCCTTACTGCTTTACCAAAAGATTGGCCTACAATAATTATAGAAGACTGCTTTTTTTCTCTATTCCATTACATCCTCAGGATTGTGAGAGATTCACTTTCACTCTCCCATCTCTAAATCATCAACAACTTGATCAACGATATGAATGGGTTGCTTTGCCACAAGGTATGGCCAATAGCCCACTATGAGTCAAATTTATGTTGATCAGCCATTAAAGCCAATTCAACAAAAATACTCCAAACTTATTATCTATCATTATATGGATGATATATTATTATGCCACTCTGAGGAAGATATTTTAAAGGATATTTACTCTGAATTAATAGAACAACTCAAATTATGGGGACTCATTATAACTCCTGAAAAGGTTCAAGTTGGTACTACACAAGAATTCTTAGGAGCCCAATTAAACAGGGCTGTAGTAAAGCCACTAAAAAACTGTCATCAGGGTAGATCATCTAAAAACATTAAATGATTTTCAAAAGCTACTAGGGGATATAAATTGGATTCATCCATATTTGAGGCTTTCCACAGGAGAACTACTTCCTCTTTTTTAATATCTTACAAGGGGATCCTGATCCCACATCTCCCAGAGAGCTCACTCCTGAAGCGTGTCTGGTTTTGAATATTATACAAAAAAAGATTAGATTAGACCCAAATAGATCGTATTGATCTCTCTCAGCCATTACAATTCATTGTTATTCCTAACAAGAAACTACCCACTGGAGTCTTTTGGCAAGAGGGTCCCTTGTTTTGGAACCATCTAGCCTGTTCACCCAATAAAACTCTCTTACCCTACCCTGAAGCAGTAGCTCAAGTAATCTTAAAGGCACTTAAATCATCTATCACAGAGTTTGGAATTCATCCAGCTACTATCATTATTCCCTATGATAAGCATCAACTTTCTTGGTTATGTAATTTCATGGATTCTTGGACTGTTGTTAGATGCTCCAGTCAAGCTAACTTTGATATTCACTATCCTAAACATCCTTATATACAATTTCGTAGTAATAATTCTGTAATATTCCCAAGAGTTACCAGACAACAACCTATTCCTAAGGCTCCTGTGATTTTCATGGATGGATCCAAAACAGGGACTGGAGCTATTTGTTATCAAGATAAAGTCCAAACATTCCTTTTCCCTAACTCTTCTGCTCAACAAACAGAACTCTTAACAGTTTTTGAAGTTTTTAAAATGTTCCTTAATATTCCATTCAATGTTTACTCAGATAGTTTATATGTAGTTCAAGCTCTCAGTAACTTAGAATGTGCAGGGCTTATTGCCTCAAACTCTACTATTTTTCATCCTTTACGGACTTTACAACAAATGATTTGGGATCATTATAATCCTTTCTTTTTTGGACATATCAGAGCTCATACCAATTTACCTGGACCTTTAGCTCTAGGGAATAATGTAGCAGACATAGCAACTAAGGATCCCCACATTTTTTCTGCATTTGAGGCAGCAAAAAATTATCATCAACAATTCCATGTTAATTCTACAACATTAAAACTGAAGTTTCCCATTACTAAAGAAACTGCACGTGCTATTGTTAAATCTTGTGGCCAGTGTACAGTCCTCCATTATCCACCTTCTATAGGAGTTAATCCTAAAGGACTGTTACCTAATCATCTATGGCAAATGGATGTTACTCACATTCCTGAATTTGGTAACCTTAAATATGTACATGTATCTGTAGACACATGTTCAGGTATCATCTTTGCATCGCTACACAGCGGAGAAAAAGTAAAGATGTCATTTCCCACTGTCTCCAGGCTTTCACAGCCTGGGAACTTCTTAAACAACTTAAAACAGACAATGGCCCTGCTTATACTTCAACCTCTTTTAACCAATTTCTCACTAAATTTGAAATAACTCTAACCACAGGTATACCTTATAACCCACAAGGACAAGGTATTGTTGAACGTGCACATCTCACCCTCAAAAATACTCTTTATAAACAAAAAGGGGGAATTTGGGAGACCTTCAGTTCCCCTAAAGATAAACTTTCTCTTTGCCTCTTTATTTTAATTTTTTTAACTCTGGATAATGAGGGTTGCTCTGCCGCTGAGAGACATGGCAATCATAAACAACATGATAGAGCGACGGTAAAATGGAAGGATGTTCTTACTGGACAATGGAACGGCCCGGACCCAGTGCTTTACTGGAACCACGACTCAGTTTGTGTGTTTCCATAGGATAAAACGTCACCTATCTGGGTTCCTGAACAGCTGACTCGACCAGTGGCAACACTACCAACAAGTAATTCGGATCAACAAAACGAAGACGCCAAAGACACTCCTGATGATCATGCTGTTGACAGTCTTTCACCCCTTAGCCACGCTTTCTTTTAGACCAGGTGAAAATGGTTCTACATTTCAAGAATACATAAAAAACTTAACAGGAGATGCTGTTTTACTTTCAGGATGGGTAACTCACAGACATAATGCTATAGGAACTACTTTCAAAACCCCTAGAATCTTCCCTCCTTGTAATCCTAAACACAGTACATCTCCTATATGGACAGGTTGTCAACATGTAGGACCAGTGACTCCTGTACAAAATGGACTTTTTTCACTCCCAATTTCACTTCTTTCACTGCTAATGATAACTTCACTAAACGTGTCAACCCCTTTGACAATTGGAAGCTTTTCACTGCAGCTTCAGGATATACTAACTTACAATCTTTTTTTAGTCTCTTAGGAGGGGCATTTCGGCTATGTACTTGGAACTCCGCTACATGGACAAACAGTTCCAGGTTCACTGGTGCTGCCTCACAATCTACATGTACCAGAAATATTACCTTTCCACCTACCCCAGTTTGTGTGTCCCCCCCTTTTTTATGTTTTTGTTAGCTAATAGACCAAATTCAACTTCTTCTCTTCTCAATTGCACCTTAAGCAATTGCTCTCTCTCTCAATGCTGGAATGCTTCTGCATTTGACCTGGTGTTCTTAATGCGTATTCCTACCTTCCTACCTGTTCCAGTCTCTGTTACAGATACAGTACTGCCAGTACTACTATCTAGAGACAGAGAGATTTTGGCATCACAGCAACTGTGGTCACTGCAATAGTGGTTTCTGCAACAGCAGCACTAGCAACTGCCATACCTACAGCAACAGCAGTCAATCACTTGGCCGAAAATACAGCTACAGCCTTACAGACTCAAGAAGCTCTAAACAACCATTTTAAGGCAGACATACTCCTTGTAAATCAAAGAGTGGACTTACTACAAGGACAAGTGGATATCTTGCAAGAACTTTAGGGACTGGGATGTGTTTATCCTTTAAGAGCAGTGTGTATCACCCCTATTGCTTATAATAACCTTAGCTCTGTGACTATGTTATCTAAAAATCTCTCTGTCTACCTTACTGGCAATTGGTCATCTATGTTTGATAATTTAACCAGTTAGCTACGAGCTGAAATACTCAGAGTCAATGCCACCAGGGTTCAAGTTGCATCGGTATCTGAGATGTTCTCTTTGTTATCTAAAGCCCTGGGATTGACAAAACAGTGGGCTGGAACAGTAGCTGTTCTGATTATTATCTGCTTAGAGCTAGCCTATGTTATACGCAGCCAAATCAGAGCTCATGCCTGACATCATCGACGGGCTATAGTACAGGCTTTGACAGCCATTGAGACAGGCACATCCCCCCAAGTATGGCTAAGCATGCTGGACCAGTAGTCAAAGACGGGTAAGATCCGTGGAAATGCATACCAACCTAAGACAGGGTTCTGACGCCTGGAAGTCAGAATTCCAATGACGGGTAAGGATGTAATTTGCCATGGACAACCTAAGACAGGCATGGTCCCAAGTCATCTTTTCTTTATTTAAAGAATAAGGGGGAGATGTTAGGGGCAGGTTCTGAGGGCCCCAGAGCTGCACACTGGCCTGATCTCTATGATGGCACCTGGCAGCTTGCCAGACATAGCTGCACTCATAAACAAGTTTTAGGAAGTAACTCTGGTTGGCTGTTGTGCATGAGGCAATCCTGGTATCTGCCTGGAGACTGTTCTTTGATAGGCTGACTTTCCTGGTAGTCTACTCTCTGATAGGCTGATGTTCTCGATATAAGTCTGAGACTTGTGGAATAAACTCCTTTTGGTTCCTGTGATCAAGAAGAGCGTACGCATTGTGATTGTCCCCGCGGGTGGTGGGCGATCATATTTGGGGATTCAGAACAAGCAATGCCTTTAATAAAACAGTTAGCATATGAACAAGCTAATAAATGGTGCAGGGAAGCAATTAGGCCATGGATAAATAAGGATCTCAATACCTATTTAAAAATATGCAGAGATATTAATGAGTCAACTATACAGGGTCAAGTACTAGCAGCTGCTGTCACTCAAGGAGTAATTCAAGCTATGAGGGCCAAACCCTCATAGTTTAAAAGCTGTTTTTCATGTGGACAGGCAGGACATTTTAAAAGGGACTGTCCAAACCCAAGTCATAGTACATACAAAAAAATACCTGGAGTATGTCCAAAATGTAAAAAAGGAAAACATTGGGCAAGTGAATGTAAATTTGTAATTGATATTAAAGGAAGATCACTCCCAAAAAATGAGATGAGAGGCCCTCGGGCTCGGGCCCCACGAATATTTGGAGCCCTGAAGGAAGGACAGCCAGCGGTGAATCCCATCAGAATGATCCCTCAAACTCATTATCCACTAATTCCCTCATCAGACATACAACAGGAAGTGCAGGATTGGACCTCTGTGCTGCCGCCAGAGTAGTACTAACACCAGAAATGGGGGTTCAATTAATACCTATGGGTATCTATGGACCTCTTAAATCGGGGACAATAGGTTTACTGTTAGGGCGCAGTTCTGCTGCCCTAAGAGGACACTGGGAGTAATTGATCCAGGTTATGAGGGAGAGATAAAAATAATGGTCAGTTCCCCAAAAGATATTTCTGTTATAAATCAGGGGGATAAAATAGCACAAATACTGGTGATACCCAGTGAACATGGCAAATATTTAGCAAAAAAGAATAAAAGAAATAAATCTGGGTTTGGATCCACGGGGGAACCTATGACCATGCTTGCCTTAGGTCTAAACGCTCGCCCCATGTATACTATAAGAATAAATGACAAGGAATTTAATGGGTTATTAGACACTGGAGCTGATCTTATTATCATAACATTGACCCAATGGCCAAAAGATTGGCCTCTTCAAAATTCTGACCAGACATTACGAGGTTTGGGGGTTGCCTCAAACCCACCCCAGAGTGCAGTTATTGAAATGGACAGATACAGAAGGAAATTACTGTACTTTCCAACCTTATGTCTTAAGAGATTTACCCATTAATTTGTGGGGGAGAGACATATTAAGACAATTACAGATCAAGTTGACTAGTGAACATGCGCATATTAACCCGATAGCTTGTAATATCTTGGTGAACCAGGGATTCATACCTGGAAAAGGACTGGGAGCACATTCACAGGGAATAACTGAACCCATCCAAGTTATGAGGAGGAGTAATAAAGAGGGACTGGGTTTTCAGAGGGGGTCACTGAGCCAATAAAAATTACCTGGAAATCACAAAAGGCTGTTTGGATACCTCAGTGGCCCCTCAATGTTCAAAAGTTACAAGCAGCCAGGGAGTTAGTAAGACAACAATTGGCCTTAGGCCATCTACAACCTTCTACATCTCCTTTCAATACACCTATCTTTATAATTAAAAAGAAATCAGGAAAGTGGCGACTCCTCCAAGATCTTAGAGCAATTAATAATCAAATGGTAATAATGGGAGCAGCTCAATCTGGCCTCCCTCAATTGTCTGCTATTCCAAAGGATTGGAGAATTATAGTTTTAGACATAAAAGATTGCTTCTTTTCTATACCACTTCATAAGGAAGATACCTGTAGATTTGCCTTTACTGCACCAGCTACTAACCACGAAGGACCTGATCAAAGGTATGAATGGACAGTATTGCCGCAAGGCATGGCCAATAGCCCCACTATGTGTCAGGTCTATGTAGACAAAGCTTTACAGCCTATTAGAAAATCTGATAAAGACCTAAAGATCTATCATTATACGGATGATGTCTTATTAGCTCATCCTGATCAAGACAAACTTTTTAGAGTATATTATGGGCTGATCAAAAATCTTCTTCCATTCAGATTAGAGATAGCAGAGGATAAATTACAGAATTCTTGCCCCATTACCTACCTTGGTGCCATTATTGACAAAACCTTAATATGACCCCAAAAGGTTACCTTTAGGATGGATAGATTAAAAACATTAAATGATTTCCAGAAACTTTTGGGAGATATAAACTGAATAAGACCATATTTAAAATTAACAACTGAAAACCTTGGACCATTATTTGATATTCTTAAGGGAAGTGGTAATCTTGCCTCACCCCGGGAAATTACCACAGAAGCTAGAAAAGCATCGTGTGAGGTAGAAGATGCCATTACTAAGGCACATTTAGATCGGGTAGATATAAGTAAGACTATATTACTGATAATCATAGCCACCATAGGAAGTCCTACAGGAGTGTTCTGGCAACAAGGACCTACTTATTGGGTTCATCTTCACTATAGCCAAAAGATAACTCTAGTGAGTTATCCAGAATTAGTGGGAAAGTTAATAAAAAAAGACAATAACTAATGCTATAGGAATTTTTGGCATTGTTCCAAAAAACATTATCACTCCTTATAAACCAGAAACTATAATTGAGCTTGCACAAGAATCAGAAGTATGGGCTACCATTATATGTAATTATAATCCAAATTTTAATAACCACTACCCTGGGGACCCGATGATCCAAATGTTCCTCAGACACCCATTCATATTTCCTAAGGTCACTAGAAAAGATCCCATACCAAATGTTATAACTTGCTTTTCTGATGGATCCAGTAATGGAACAGCTGCTATAGTCATGCCAACATAGACATTTACTTTTCTTTATCCTTCACAGTCTGCCCAGAAGATAGAGTTTCTAGCTGTTTGTTAAATTTTCCAAATGTTCCCAAATCAGCCATTTAATCTATTCTCTGACAGCAAATATATAGTCAATGCTCTAAATATCATAGAAATTGTACCAAAAATATCCTCAGTGTCTACCATTCATTCCTCATTATCTACAATTCAAAAGTTAATTTGAGACCGTAAGGAACCATTTTTTGTTGGATGCCACCGCCCACAGCAACAATTGTGCAGGTATTTATCAGAGGGGCCTGGAAATAAACTATTTTTCCTATATTCACTAATTTATTGAGGAAGAGAGACTTTGAGAGAAAGATAGGCTTTGCTTAGAGGAAGAGAAACTTTGCTTATCAGGAAGAGAGACTTTGCTTAGAGGAAGAGAAACTTTGCTTAGAGGAAGAGAATTGCTTAGAGAGAAAGTTTTAGAGAAAGAGAGGCTTCTACGCTTATCAGATATCTATTTCTTCTTAGTTCTGCTGCTTCTTCTTAAAGGTGCGTCCTGCATCCTGTGAACTAAGGGTGCATCTATCTGAGGTGCTTCTTTTCAGAGGTGCTTTCTATCTGCTTGCTGCTGCTTCTTCTTCCTTTCTGCTAGTGGCTTCTACTCCACTTCTTTCTGCTAGCTGCTGCTCTTACTCTCGAGCCCCCGCCCACTGCCCACTTATATTCCCTCCAGGAGGTGGAGGGTGGGACCATGCCAGTTGCAATCAGGCAAGGAGCCAGCCGCCCCATCATGGCAAGGGTTAAAATGAGCAGGTCCAAGCAGGCGTGCTTGGGAACACCTGTGCACACATTGTGCGCGTGGACTTAACTGAATACGGCCAGTGATAAATCACCTGAGTGCACTTATGTTAATTAACCTCCTCACTGCCGATGTGATCAGGCACCGTTCTGGCTGGCACAGCCCCCAACAGTTGGACATATTAGGGCTCATACCGGCTTACCAGGACCTCTCAGTATGGGTAACACTTTAGCAGACTTAGACGTACATATTTTTTCCATGTTCTTAGAAGCAGAAAATTTTCATAAAAATTTTTATGTTAATGCTAACACTCTTCAAAAACATTTTAGATTAACTAAGGAACAAGTTAGAACTATTGTCAAAAATTGTCAACATTGTGTCACTTATCTCCCAGTACCTCAAGATGCTGTTAATCCTAGAGGATTACAAGCCATCCATATATGGCAAATGGATGTTACTCATATCTCAGAATTTGGAAAGATTAGATACATGCATGTGTCCATAGATACTTATTCAGGATTTATTATGTCCTCCTTACAGTCAGGTAAAAAAACAAAAGATATTATAAATCTCTGCCTATATACCTTTTCTATTCTGGGTATTCCAAAAACAACAACAACAACAACAAAAAAAAAAAAACAGACAATGGTCCAGGCTATACATCCTTAACCTTTAAACAGTTTTGTTCTACATTTGGTATATATCATGTCACAGGTATTCCTTATAACCCCCAGGGACAAGGAATTATAGAAAGAGCTCATCTAACTATTAAGACCTTATTAAACAAAAAGGAGTAATAGGGGAGTCATATCCACCTAAGAACAGATTATCCATAGCCCTTTTTACCTTAAATTTTTTGAATTTGGATAAATCAGGAAAATCAGCAGCGGATCGACATGCTGCAGTTGACACTGACATAAAGCCACAAGCTTTATGGAAAGATGTTGTAACAGGAGAATGGAAAGGACCTTCCTCGGTCTTGATTTGGGGAAGAGGGCATGTGTGTGTATTTCCGCAGGAAGAAAAGACGCCAATTTGGGTTCAAGAAAGGCTAGTCCGAGCAGTTAAGATGGTTCATCAAGATGCAGCCGAGCCCTCTGGGTATCCTGCTACTACTGATAATGGTGGTGAGTTTCGTCCAGGGTAAACAGTTCTGGACAATAGTCAGGGTATTGCCTTGACTGATTCCAGTCTCTCAAGGTGGTGCAGTCTTTCCTCAGTTCTTTTCCACTAATGAATCTGTTGGGCAAGTTACCCTTAGGTATACACCACCATTGGACTCCAAGTTACCCTGAATTTATCACTAGAGAATGCATTATGCCTTGGCTTTGGCAGTGGCACACCTTGTGTGCAGTTGATCAATCGTACTTTGGCAGATATTACCTTAAATAAAGAAAACAACTACAATACGAATGTCACTGGTTACATACCCAAAGCTATTAATAATATCCATTGGGTCCTTCTGAGGGCCTAAGGCATGTATGGATATAAGCCCCCTGGCTTTTGTAAAAGGAGGGTCTATAAGTAAAGGAAAGTGCACTGATCAAAAGGTTAATGGAGTTAATACTGAAATATGTAGAGAGAGTGAAATAATTACTTTTTCATATACTCCTGTGTGCCTAGCTCTCCTTTTCCTTTTTGTGACTTCTAATGAGAACTTCTCTAGACAGTTATTTTCCTAGATTGCACAACAATGGACGGATGGATTTGATGAGCTGGTTACAAGGCTTCAACGACAGATCCTCACCATGAATGCCACTAAGTTGGAGGTCAAACTGGGAGGGCTTATCATGGGAGCATTAGATAAACTAACACAATTTGGCACCAAATTTGGGGGACTCTTAAGTTCCACACTAATAAGCTTGAGTATGCTTGTGTTGATTCTATTCTACATCTACAAATGCCTCAAAGTCAGTCAACAGGCTCAAAATGTGATCATAAAATAGGCCATGGCCGCCCTTGAAGCGGTTCAATCTCCCAGTATATAGCTTAGTATGCTGGACCGGTAGTCAAAGACGGGTAACCACAGGAAAATGCTGTAACAACCTAAGAAAGAAGGTCCAACCCCGCTTTGGTATCCTTTGTTGACGGATAAGGACAGGATGTTGATTCCCGGGACCTAAGACAGACACAATCCCTGCCAGCTTCCTTTTCATTTCATATAAGGAAAGGGGAGATGTTGGGGGCTATGCCGTGCAGACTGCACCGGGATGGTGCCTGGCTGCCAGTCAGAGGTTGCTTTGATCACATAAGCGGTGAGGAGGTTGATTAACATAAGCACACCCAAGTGATTTGTCATTGGCCGTATCCAATTACGGCCATGCACACAACAGCATGCACAGGTGTTCCCAAATGCTCCTGATTGTGCCTGCTCCTTTTGACCTTTACCATGATTGGGCAGCTAGCTCCTCGCCTAATCTTTGCATAATTGGCATCAGCCCTACCCTTCACCTCCTGGAGGGGATATAAGCCAGCTCTCCTCAAGCGCCGGGGTTCGAGGTTCGAGGCCCCAGGTTTGAGGTTGGAGGTTCCAGGTTCGAGGTTCCAGTTCCTGAGTTTCTTGATTCATCAATAAATCGTTCCAAATTCAAGAGCCTCACTACTCTTTTGTCTCCCGTGCCAAATTGACTCCGCTGGATGGCGTCATTTTGGGTATAAATTGAAGAGTGGAATAACTGGGACAA
Organism: Sciurus carolinensis; assembly: GCF_902686445.1. NCBI lineage: Eukaryota > Metazoa > Chordata > Mammalia > Rodentia > Sciuridae > Sciurus > Sciurus carolinensis. The sequence goes on along the minus strand of NW_025920130.1, from coordinate 1,013,019 downwards.
ACGGTGGGTCCATTCCAAGTTTGCTGAGGATTCCGTACTGCTTTCCAGAGTGGCTGCACCATTTGCTACTCCACCAGAAATGTACAAGTATACCTTTTTCCCCACATCCACATCAACATCTATTATTGTGTTCTGGATAATAGTCATTCTAATTGGAGTAAGATAAATCTTAGAGTTGTTTTAATTTGCATTACACTAATTACTAGAGATCTTGAACACTTTTTCATGTATTTCTTAATTGCTTGTATACCTTCTTCTGTAAAGTATCTATCCAGTTCCTTGGCCCATTTATTGATTGGGTTCTTTGTATTTTTGGTGTAAAGTTTCATAACTTCTTTACTCAAGTTCCACACAAGTGACCCCTGTGGGAAATCAGCTGACTCTTAACAGACAGGAACAGGTCAATTTGACCAGCTTGATCTTAAACATCTAGCAAAACAGTTAAAACCAAAACATAGCCATTCTTGGGCATTTAAAAGAAACAATAGTTAAATGTAAATTAAATAATACACTTGTGTTAGCCCACTAGAATAAAGACTAGAAGCTACAAAAGAGAGATTCTTAGTCAAACGTGCCTGATAACTATCAAGACTCTTTGATAACTATCAAACTGCCAGAGTCAGAAATTTTTAGTCAGTTTAAGGCCTACAGACCTTCCTAAGCTACACAAGTAGGCTTAATTTATGTTTGCTAGTATGATTATCTAGCCCTAAGTAACTGAAATATAGAGATCTCTACTAAACACAGGTCATACCAATAAAAGGATATTTTATGAAGTCAGATGACAATAAGTAACTTAGTTATATTTTCTGGGAACATCTTAGAGTTAAATGTTGTGTTTACATTCCTGATAACTTGGACAATGTTAAGGTTCCCACATGAAGGCCTTGTCCTCTCCAGCCTTTGTTAGGCCTTGTTATGGGCACAATTTCTCAGTTCTTCCACCTCCTGGTGATAGATTATTGATTTCTGTCATCTTCATGATATTCATGACATGTTCCAGATGCTGCAACATTTATTTTGTATTAATCTCATTTCAGTACTCATATCTTTTTGCTCTTCTCTCATAGAAGCACCCACCCCCAGATGACTTTACAACCTGCTCTTCCCTAATTAAACCTCTACCATGGACCCCTTGATTGACACAGTTGCTAAAAGGGAACTCCAAACTGCTTGCCCCACACTGTCCCCTTCCAGTTCCAAGTAGCCAGAGTGGTCATTGCCTCCCTTTCTTTAAAGCAGCAAAGGGTTACTAAAGCAAAAAGGGGGAATGAAGCCAGAATTGGGGATAGGCAGTTAGTGTAGAAATAGAGGATCAAGTCAAATTGAGGAAATAGAGGCCATGAGAGTCATCTGCCTCTGGAAGTTGGAGATTGCCCCTGGGAGAATGGAATGTCAAGGATCTGCAGAACCCACTGATTACCAAATTTACCTGGCTGAATCACATTGGTCCTTCCCCTGCCCCTTTGCTTCTCACTTTATGCATCTCACCTGCAAAACTAGGCCTAATCACATAGGTAAGAAGGAGAGATAAGGGGGAAAGAACTGCAGAACAAACCTTTAACCTATAAAGGATGTAAGGTGCCCTCACTTCTTGGAACTTGAGAACATCGGCAGTGGCCCCCTTTGTCCTCCCAGGAGAGGTCTGTGTTATTACCTTTAAATAGAACCAGCTTAATATACTAAATCCTATAGTAATGTTAGGATTAGCCTACATACTCTTCCTTATAATTCTTGTAATTCTTAAATGTTTGTGGTCCATTTTCAACAAGAGACTCACGAGGGTTCAGGTCAATCAGGTCCTCCTGAAGGAATCCCTTGTTCAAATTAATAAAAATGGGGGAGATGTTAGGAGAAATCCTAGTTCTTGGCTCACAGCAGTTAATGTCTCAAGTGTTTAAACTTACAGAGAGGAACATTCTGCTTTGACCACCTAGGAATGTAAACAACTGCCTGCAAATTGACCTAGTGTTACCAAGGGAACCTGTATAGGGGCCTGCTGGTCTGATGCCCCATGGCACATTGTGATTGGGCAAGAAACTTATAAAATGTAGACCTCTTCCTGCAATAAATGAGTTTGCAGGCTGCTTGCCACAAGCCTGCTTCTACCCAACTGCCAGAGGGTGGGTCTTGACTCCATGGCCCTTACCTGCACCTGAGCTAGCCTAGCACCCTGCTACAGAGGAAACCTTCTAAACTCATTCTATGAAATGGTAGTATTGATACCACCATTTACCAGTGATGAGTTCTGCTCCCTCTAATGTTGAAGTTCTCCAGTCTCCCCACCCCACCTGCCTATGTGACTAGGCCTGGTTTTGCAGGTGAGATGTAAAAAGTGAGAAGCAAGTGGGGCGGGGGAGGGCCAAAGTGATTCAGCCAGGCAAGGGCCCAGGGGGCATTAATTAGCAGCTCCTTGCCCACAGTCCTTGACAAGAACAGGTAAATTTGGTAATCAATGGACTCCAGGGATCCTTCACATTCCATTCTCCCAGGGGCAGTCTCCAGCTTCCAGAGGCAGATGGCTTTCATGGTGTCCATTTCCCCAATTTGACCCGATTCCCTATTTCTACACTAACTGCCTGTCCCCAATTCTGGCTTCAGTATCACTCTGACACCAAAACCAGACAAAGACTCATCAAAGAAAGAAAACATTAGACCAATATCCCTGGTGAACATAGATGCAAAATCCTTAACAAAATTCTGGCAAATTACAAACAAAAACATATTGAAAAGATAGCAAACCATAATTCCTGGGTTTATCACCAGAAGGCAAGTTTGGTTCAACATTCAGAAACCAATAAATGTAAATCATCACATCAATAGACTTAAAGTTAAGAATCGTGATTATTTCAATAGATGCTGAGAAAGTGTTTGATAAAGTACAGTACCCCTTCATTCTCAAAACACTGGAAAAAATATGAGTAGTAGGAATATATCTCAACATTATAAAGGTTATCTATGCTAATCTCATGATCAACGTTATTCTAAATGGAGAAAAATTGAAAGCATTCCTTCTAAAAAATGGAAGAAGACAGGGATACCCTCTTTTACCACTTCTGTTCAACATATTCCTTGAAACACTAGCCAGAGCAATTAGACAGGCCAAAGAAATCAAAGGGCTATGAATAGGAAAAGAAAAACTCAAGCTGTCACTATTTGTCATTGACATGATTCTGTATTTAGAGGATCAAAAGATCTCCATTAGAAAACTTAGAACTCATAAATGAATTCAGCAAAGTAGCAGGATATAGACTCAATATGCATAAATCTAATGCATTTCTATTCATAAGTGATGAATCTTTTAAAAGAGAAATTAGGAAAACCATTCCATTCATAATATCCTCAAAAAATAAAATAAAATACTTGGGTATCAATCTAACAAAAGAGGTGAAAGACCTTTACAATGAAAACTATAGAACACTAAAGAAAGAAATTGAAGAAACCCTTAGAATATGGAAAGGTCTCCCATGTTTTTGGATAGGCAGAATTAATATTATCAAAATGGCCATTCTACAAAAGGTGCTATACATATTCAAAGCAATTCCTATTAAAATCCCAATGACATTCCTCATAGAAATAGGGAAAGCAATCATGAACTTCATCTGGCAGAATAAGAGACCTCAAACAGCCAAAGCAATCCTAAGTAGAATGAGTGAAGCAAGAGGTATCACAATACCAGATCTTAAACTATACTACAGAGTAATAGTAACAAAACTGGCATGGTATTGGCACCAAAATAGACAGGTAGACCAATGGTACAGAATAGAAGACACAGAGACAAACCCACAAAAATGTAGCAACCTCATACTAGACTAAGGAGCCAAAAACATACAATGAAGAAAAGATATCCTGTTCAACAAATAATGCTGGGAAAAATGGAAATCCATTTGCAGTAAAATGAAATTAAACCCCTATCTCTCACTCTGCACAAAATTCATTTTTAGTTCACAGAATTCTTCTTCAAAAACAGAAGAGAGAATCAGAACATCAGAAACCTGAAGCAGGACCTATGTATGGAAAACCAGATGATTTTCTACATGGCAAATTTTCAAAGATTTCATGTAGGTCACCATCTTCTCAGCTATTCCTGCCATTATGATTTAGCAAAGGTAAAGATTGAGGCCAGGGAGGCAAGGACATAGAAGATTTTGACCCCACTACAACTATACTGATATATTTTGTGGAATATTTATGTATAAAAAATAGAAGTGTAGGTACTCTGATCAAGAAACTTAGAAGAAATGGAAGTTGGTCAACTAGAGGGAAAAAGCACTTCTTCTAGCTGGTTGATCAAGATTCAAGCAGTGGGAATACTGCTTCTCTACAAGGTGATTTCATTAAACTCAATACTGACAGCCAGAGGGTCTTAGAGACTTCCACAATAAAGAAAAGTTAAAGAATTTGCAACTAGAGAGGTGACATTACAAAATATACTAAAAAAAATTCACGAATAAGAAATGGAGAATAAAACTGAAAACCATCAGAGGGAGAAACAACACTAGAAGAATAGTCAATCAAAGAAAAATCTAATTCAACTTAAAAACTAGAAATTGATAAAAATGACAGGAAAGAAATATCTCTCAATATTGTTGAATGTAAAATAATGTGTGGAATGAAACACATCAATTAAAATACATAGGCTGGCAGACTGGATTAAAAAACAAGACCCAACAATATGCTACTTACAAGACACTCACATTGTAGGCAAACACATTTACAGACTGAAACTGAAAGAATAGGAAAAAAAAATACCACTAACATGGATCTTGTAAACAAGCAGGGGTTTCTATTCTCATATCTGATAAAGTGGACTTCAGACTACTGTTAATCAGAAGGCACAAAGAAGGCCATTTCATATTGCTTAAGGGAGTGATACAACAAGAAGAAAAAAGTCATAAATATTTATGCACTCCAAAATAGAGCATCTATGCATAACAAACAAACTCTTCTCAGTATCAAGAATCAATAGACCATAACACAATGATTCCTCTCTCATTACTAAATAGATCTTTCAAAGAAAAATGTAATATAGAAACTATAGAATTAAAAAATATAATCAATAATTTATATTTAACAGACATATATAGAATATTTCAATGATCAATGACTGAATGTACTTTCTTCTCAGCAGCACATGGAACATTTTCTAAAATACAGCACATCTTAAGACACAAAGTAACTCTTACCAAATACAAAAAAATAGAGATAATACCCCACATTCTATCAGGTCTTAATGGAAAGCAATTAGAAATTCATGATAAGATTAAAAACAGAAACTACTCTAACACTTGGAGACTAAATAATTTACTATTGAATGATGAATGGATAGCAGAAGAAATCAGGGATGAAATGAAAAACTCATACAAGTAAATGAGAATAAAAATAAAACATGACAAAACCTCTGCGACATTATGAGGGTGGTTCTAAGAGGAAAATTCATAACATTGAGTTCATACTTTAAAAGAATAGAAAGATAACAAATAAATAATTTAACACTACATCTCAAGGACCTCAAAAAGAATTAAAAAATCAACAACCAAATCAATAGAAGACAGGAAATAATTAAAATCAGAGCTGAAATCAGATTAGGAGATTAAAAAAATTCAAAAAATCAGTGAAAGACAAAGTTGGTTCTTTGAATTAATGAAACTGATAAACTCTCAGTGTAGTTAACCAGAAGAGAAAAAAAAAATCTAAACTTGTTAAAATCTGTGATGAAAAAGGAACTATCACCACAGACAGTACTGAAATACACAGTATAATCAGAAACTATTCTGAAAATTTATATTCCAATAAATTTATACTCCAAAAACTAAAAAAATCTTGAAGACATCCACAAATTCCTAGAGACATAACCTACCCAAATTGAACCAATAGGATGTAGAAAATTTGAGCAATTATTTTCAAATAAGGAAATTGAAAACACCATCAAAATTCCACTAACAAATAAAAGACCCTAAGTGGATGAAATCTCAGTTCTACCAGACCTTTAAAGAATAAATAATACCAGTCCTCTCCAAATTATTCCATGAAATAGGAAAAAAAGAAATTTCACTAAACATATTCTATGAAGCTAGTATCACCCTAATACAAAAACCAAAGACACAAAGAAAATGTCAGAACAATATCCTTGATAATATAGATGCAAAAATTCTTAATAAAATATCAATAAATTGCATACAAAACTATATTAAAAAGGTGATGCACCATGATCAAGTGTGTTTTATCCTAGGGATACAAGGTTGTTTCAACACATAAATGAATAAATTTGATTCACTACATAGAGTTAAGGACAGGAATCACATTATTATCTCTATAGAAGCAGAAAATGCATTTGACAAAATATAGCCTCCAATCTTATTTAAAACACTAGAGAAAATAGGAATAAAAGGATCATACCTCATCATTGTAAAAACTATTTAGAACAAACCCAAGACCAACATAATCCTTAGGAGACAAAAACTGACAGCATGCCCTCTAAAAACTAGAACAAGTCAGGGATTCTCACTTTCAACACTGGTATTCTACATAGTCCTAGAATCTCTAGACAGAGTAATTAGGCAAAAGAAAGAAATTAAAGGGATATGAATAGGAAAAGAAGAGCTAAAACTAACTCTGTTTCCTGATAATATGATTCTATATGCAGAAAAACCAAAAAACTCTACTTGAAAACTTCTAGAACTTATAAATAAATTCAGCAAAGTATCAGATACAAAATTAGCACTCATAAATCAATTGCATTCCTATACTCCAATGATGAATCAGTTGAAAGAGAAATTAGGAAAAACATCTCATTCACAATAACCTCAAATAAAAAAAAAGTACTTGGGAATAAATCTAACAAAAGTGGTGAAGAACCTCTACAACAAAAATTACAGAATGCTAAAGAAAAAAATTGAGGAAGACTTGACAAGATGGAAAGACCTCCAAGGTCCTCAAAAGTCATAGTTAATATTGTCAAAAGGGCCATACTACCAAAAGCTCCGTACAGATTCAATGCATTCTCCATGGAAATCCAATGATGTTCTTCATAGAAATATAAAAAGCAGTCATGAAATTCATTTGGAAAAATAAGAGGGTCAGAATAGGCAAAGCAATCCTTAGCAAGAAAAACAAAGATGAGGCATCACAATGCCAAACCTTAAATTACACTACAGAGATATAGTAACAAAACAGCATGGTATTAGCACTAAAATAGGCAAGAAGACCAATGGAATAGAATATAGGATACAGAGACAAACCCACAAAAATACAGATAATACATACGAGAGGAAGTCACCAAAAACTTACATAGTCTAGAAAAGATAACCTGTTTAACAAATGGTGTTGGGAAAACTGTAAATTCACTTGTAGTAGAAAGAAACTTAACCCATAGATCTCACCTTTCACAAAACTCAACTCAGAGAGGATCAGAGACCTAGAACATAAACACTAGAAGAAACTGTAGGCCCAACACTTGAACATATCAGCTCAGGTACCAACTTCCTTAGCAAGACTTCTAAAGGGTAAGAAACAAAATCAATAATCAACCAATGAGATGGCATCAAACTAAAAAGTTTCATCACAGCTAAGGAAATAATCAAGAATATGAAGAGAGAGCCTACAGAATGGGAGAAAATCTTTCCCACCTGCTCCTCAGATCATGTGTTAATTTCCATGATATACAACGAACACAAAAATCTTAACCCCAGAAGGAAAACAAACCCAAATAACCCAATCCATAAATGGGAGAAGATCAACAAATATGTGATAAAAATGTTCAACATCTCTAACAATTAGAGAAATGCACTTTAAAACTACACTGAGATACCATCAGTAAGAATGGCAACTATCAAGAATACAAGTTAACAATAAATGTTTTCAAGGATGTTGAGGGGAAAATGTACACTTACACATTGCTCATGGATCTGCAAATTGGTGCAACCACTCTGGAAAGCAGTATGGAGACTCCCTCCAACACTTGGAATAGAATCACCATTTGACCAAGTTATCTCACTCCTTGGTTTATACCCAAAGGACTTAAAATTAGCATACTAAAATGACATAACCACATCAATGTTTATAGCAACTCAATTCACAATAGCTAAACTATGAAATCAATTCAATACATGAATGGATAAAGAAAATGTAGTATATATATTTGATAGAATATTACTCAGCTTTAAAGAGGAATGAAATTATAGCATTAGCCAGTAAATTGATGGAATTAGAGAATATCATGCTAAGTACAATAAGCCAATCCTGTGAAACCAAAGGCCAAATGTTTTCTTTGATATGTGGATGATAATTCACAATAAGCGGAGTGAGTGCTAGGGAAGAATAGAGTTACTTTAGGTAGAGGGGAGTGAAGGGATGGGAGGGGATATGGAGATAGAAAGGACAGTAGAATGAAACAGACATTTTTACCTTATCTACATATATGACTGCATGACCCATGTGATTCTATAACATGTAAAATCAAAAAATGAGAAATTATACCCAGTTATGTATGATATATCAAAATATCATACATATAAATGCATTCTACTATCATGCATAACTAGAGTGAGTTAAAAAATTTTTAAAAATAAAGTCAAGAATTGCTGGTAAAAAAAAAAGAACGAATTGAAATAAGCAACTCAAAATGGATTAAAGACTTTAAATGTAAAAATATATGAATGAAACACTAGAAGAAAACAGGTGAAATGCTCCAGGGCATTAGTCTGGGCAAAGATTTTTAGATAAGACCTAAAAACATAGGCGATACCAGCAAAAATCTTGCACAGCAGAGAATACAATTAATATTGTAAAAATCCTAAGACTTGAAGAAAATACCTGCAAACTATCCTGGTGACAAAGGACTAATATCCAGAGTACGAGGAACTCAACAGTAATAGAAAATCCAAACCAAAACAAAACTAAGTAATCCAATTATGAAATGAGGAAATGATTTCAATAGACATTTCTCAAAAGAAGACAGATGCCTAACAGGTATATATGAAGAAATGCTTACCATTGATCATCATGGAAATACACATCAAAACCACAATAAGTTAATATCTCACCCATTTTAAAATTGCTATTATCCAAAAGACAAAAAAAATGGCAAATTCTGGTGATAATGTGGATAAGAAGAAATGTATTTATACACCATGACTGTGAACCTAAATTTGTACAATCATTATGCCAAACAATGTTGAAGTGCCTCAAAAATCTAAAAATTAAAACTAACATATAGGATCCAAGATGGCGGCCTAGAGGGAGACTGCACCCCCAGTCGCTCCAGAAACCAGGAGTTAAGAAGGGGAGGCATTGAGAGACTCGGACTGAAATAGAGCCACAGGCTCTCTTCACGGGGTGATCCAAGATGGCGGCCTAGAGGGAGACTGCACCCTCAGTCGCTCCAGAACCCAGGAGTTAAGAAGGGGAGGCATTGAGAGACTCGGACTGAAATAGAGCCACAGGTGAGTCTGCCCACTGGGTAAAGCTCAGCCCGGGTGGCAGGCCCAGATAGAGGTGGCTTATCGGAGCCGGGCAGGGCAGCTAGAGTCATCCACAGGCAGCCCTGCGCACTCCAGCGGTGGGACCCGCCCACACAGCCAGCTTCTCCAGGTTCTCGGAACGGAAATGGCCCGCTAGTGAGAGCCTTTCTGACCAGAACAAGCTCCGAGTCCCGGAACCACTGCAGCGCAACGTACTCCGGCACACAAGCAGCTTCAGGGACCAGGATAGAGCAGCCAGAGACCTCCCCAAGTAGCCTGGACCCCTGCGGTGGGAGGTGCCTTTCAAGTCTAGCTTCTCAGACCAGACCGCCCAGTGAGAGGTTTTCTACATAGAAGCAACCACAAGTCCCCGAACCAACGGAGAGCTTCGATCCGCAAGCAGCCTCTGGGATCAGGGCAGGGCAGCCAGAGAACTCTTCAGGCAGCTCTGCCCACTCCGGTCGCAGGCGCTCTTCACGGGGTGATCCAAGATGGTGGCCTAGAGGGAGACTGCACCCCCAGTTGCTCCAGAACCCAGGAGTTAAGAAGGGGAGGCATTGAGAGACTCGGACTGAAATAGAGCCACGGGTGAGTCTGCCCACTGGGTAAAGCTCGGCCCGGGTGGCAGGCCCAGATAGAGGTGGCTTATCGGAGCCAGGCAGGGCAGCTAGAGTCTTCCCAAGGTAGCCTTCCACACTCCGGCAGTGGGCTCTTCCCACACGGCCAGCTGCACGGTGCAGGCCCACAGTGAGAGCATTTCCGCACAGAACCAGTTCCAAACCGTGGAACCAGTAGGGGGCTAGGGGCAGTTTTCTTCGGATGCGCTGCTTTATCAGATTCCTCCAAGACATCAGGCTACTGAAGGCTGGGAGGTGATACACAGGAAATCTACCGGGACACTATAAGCCAATAGCAGAAAACTGCAATATCTCAGGGTCCCACTGACAGCTGACCAATATGAGAAAACAAGGGAAGAAAATGTCCCAAACAAACCTAGATACTACATCAATAAAACCCAATGACAGCACAGCAGAAGAAATGTCAGAAAGGGAGTTCAGAATGTACGTAATTAAAATGATCAGGGAAGCTAATGAGGAGATGAAAGAGCAAATGCAGGCATTGAAGGAGGAGATGAAAGAGCAAATGCAGGCATTAAATGATCGCACCAATCAACAGTTAAAAGAGCAAATACGGGAAGCAAGAGATCATTTCAGTAAAGAGTTAGAGATACTGAAAAAAAAAACAAACTGAAATACTTGAAATGAAGGAAACAATAAACCAAGTTAAAAACTCCACAGAAAGCATAACCAATAGGATAGAACACCTGGAAGACAGAACCTCAGACATTGAAGAAAAATTATTTAACCTTGAAAGCAAAGTTGGCCAAACAGAAAAGATGGTAAGAAATCATGAACAGAATCTACAAGAATTATGGGATATCATGAAAAGGCCAAATTTAAGAATTATTGGGATTGAGGAAGGCTTAGAGAAACAAACCAAAGGAATGAACAATCTATTCAATGAAATAATAACAGAAAATTTCCCAAATCTGAAGAATGAAATGGAAAACCAAGTACAAGAGGCTTATAGAACTCCAAACATACAAAATTACAACAGACCCACACCAAGGCATATTATTATGAAAATACCTATCATACAAAATAAAGACAGAATTTTAAAGGCCGCGAGAGAAAAGAATCAAATTACATTCAGAGGGAAACCAATAAGAATATCAGCAGATTTTTCAATCCAGATCCTAAAAGCTAGAAGGGCCTGGAACAACATATACCAAGACCTGAAAGAAAACGGATGCCAACCAAGAATCTTATACCCAGCAAAACTTACCTTCAAATTTGACGATGAAATAAGATCCTTCCATGATAAACAAAAGCTAAAGGAATTTACAAAAAGAAAGCCAGCATTACAGAACATTCTCAGCAAAATATTCCATGAGGAAGAGATGAAAAACAACGATGCAAATCAACAACAGGAGGCGCTAGCCTAAAGGAATAGCCAAATAAAGGAGAAACCAAATCATGTCAAAAACAAATATGAGTCAATTGACTGGGAATACAAATCATATCACAATAATAACCCTGAATGTCAATGGCCTGAATTCATGAATCAAAAGACACAGACTGGCAGATTGGATTAAAAAGAAAAATCCAACAATATGCTGCCTGCAAGAGACTGATCTCATAGAAAGAGACACCCATAGACTAAAGGTGAAAGGATGGGGAAAAACATACCATGCACACGGACACAGCAAAAAAGCTGGAGTATCCATCCTCATTTCAGATAATGTGGACTTCAAACCAAAACTAGTCAGAAGGGATAAAGAAGGACATTACATGCTGCTTAAGGGAAGCATAAATCAGCAAGACATAACAATCATAAATATCTATGCCCCGAACATTGGCTCATCCACGTACGTCAAACAAATCCTTCTCAATTCCAGAAATCAAATAGACCACAACACAATAATACTAGGCGATTTTAACACACCTCTCTCACCACTGGATAGATCGTCCAAACAAAAATTGAATAAAGAAACTATAGATCTCAACAACACAATCAACAATTTAGACTTAACAGACATATATAGAATATACCATCCAACAAAGAATGAATACACTTTCTTCTCAGCAGCACATGGATCCTTCTCTAAAATAGACCATATTTTATGCCACAAAGCTACTGTTAGCAAATACAAGAAGATAGAGATACTACCTTGTACTCTATCAGATCATAATGGATTGAAATTAGAAATAAATGACAGAATAAAAAACAGAAACTTCTCCAATACCTGGAGATTAAATAATACACTATTATATGATGAATGGATAACAGAAGACATCAGGAGGGAAATAAAAAAATTCTTAGAAGTAAACGAGAACAAAGACACATCATATCAAAATCTCTGGGACACTATGAAAGCAGTACTTAGACGAAGATTTATTTCATGGGGTGCATTCAAAAAAAGAAGTAGAAATCAACAAATAAACGACTTAACACTACAGTTCAAAGCGCTAGAAAAAGAAGAGCAGACCAATACCAAAAGTAGTAGAAGACAGGAAATAGTTAAAATCAGAGCCGAAATCAACGAAATTGAAACAAAAGAAACAATTGGGAAAATTAACAAAATAAATAGTTGGTTCTTTGAAAAAATAAACAAAATTGATAAACCCTTAGCCACACTAACAAAGAGAAAGAGGGAGAAAACTCAAATTACTAAAATTCGGAATGAACAAGGAAACATCACAACAGACACGAGTGAAATACAAAACATAATTAGAAGCTATTTCGAAAATCTATACTCCAGAAAAACAGAAAACCTCGAGACATCAACAAATTTCTAGAGACATATGAATTACCTAAACTGAACGAGGAGGACATACACAACTTAAATAAACCAATTTCAAGCAATGAAATAGAAGAGGTCAACAAAAGCCTACCAACAAAGAAAAGTCCAGGACCAGATGGGTTCTCAGCCGAGTTCTACAAAACCTTTAAAGAAGAGCTCATTCCAATACTCCTCAAACTATTCCATGAAATAGAAGAGGAGGGAACCCTCCCAAACTCGTTCTATGAAGCCAATATCACCCTGATACCTAAACCAGACAGAGACACATCGAGAAAAGAAAATTTCAGACCAATACCCTTAATGAACATCGACGCAAAAATTCTCAACAAAATTTTAGCAAATCGCATACAAATATATATTAAAAAGATAGTGCACCACGATCAAGTGGGTTTTATCCTAGGGATGCAAGGTTGGTTCAACATTCGGAAATCAATAAATGTCATTCAGCATATCAACAGACTTAAAGTTAAGAATCACATGATTATTTCAATAGATGCAGAAAAAGCATTCGATAAAATACAGCATCCCTTCATGCTCAAAACACTAGAAAAAATTGGGGTAGTGGGAACATTCCTTAACATTATAAAGGCAATCTACGCTAAGCCCATGGCTAATATCATTCTAAATAGTGAAAAACTGAAAGCGTTCCCCCTAAAGACTGGAACAAGGCAGGGATGCCCTCTTTCACCACTTCTATTCAACATCGTCCTTGAGACTCTAGCCAGAGCAATCAGACAAACCAAAGAAATTAAAGGGATACGAATAGGAAAAGAAGAACTCAAACTATCCCTGTTCGCTGATGACATGATTATATATTTAGAGGAACCTGGAAATTCCACCAGAAAACTTTTAGAACTCATAAGTGAATTCAGTAAAGTAGCAGGTTACAAGATCAATGCTCATAAATCCAATGCATTTTTATACATAAGTGATCAATCTTCAGAAAGAGAAATTAGGAAAACTACCCCATTCACAATAGCCTCAAAAAAATAAAATACTTGGGAATCAATCTCACAAAAGAGGTGAAAGACCTCTACAATGAGAACTACAGAACACTAAAGAAAGAAATTCAAGAAAACCTTAGAAAATGGAAAAATCTCCCATGTTCCTGGATAGGCAGAATTAATCTTGTCGAAATGGCTATACTACCTAAAGTGCTATACAGATTCAATTCAATTCCAATTAAAATCCCAATGATGTACCTTGAAGAAATAGAGCAAGCAATTATGAAATTCATCTGGAAGAATAAAAAACCTAGAATAGCTAAAGCAATCCTCAGTAGCAAGAGCGAAGCAGGGGGTATTGCAATACCAGATCTTCAACTCTACTACAAAGCAATAGTAACAAAAACGGCATGGTATTGGTACCAAAATAGACAGGTAGATCAATGGTACAGAATAGAGGACATGGACACAAACCCAAATAAATACAATTTTCTCATACTAGACAAAGGTTCCAAAAATATGCAATGGAGGAAAGATAGCCTCTTCAACAAATGGTGCTGGGAAAACTGGAAAACCATATGCAATAGAATGAAATTAAACCCCTATCTCTCACCCTACACAAAACTCAACTCAAAATGGATCAAGGACCTCGGAATTAGACCAGAGACCCTGCATCTTATAGAAGAAAAAGTAGGTCCAAATCTTCAACTTGTTGGCTTAGGATCAGACTTCCTTACAGGACTCCCATAGCACAAGAAATAAAAGCAAGAATCAACAACTGGGATAGATTCAAATTAAAAAGCTTTCTCTCAGCAAAGAAAACCATCAACAATGTGAAGAGAGAGCCTACGGTGTGGGAGAATATCTTTGCCAACCATACCTCAGATAGAGCGCTAATTTCCAGAATCTATAAAGAACTCAAAAAACTCTACACGAAGAATACAAATAATCCAATCAACAAATGGTCTAAGGAAATGAACAGACACTTCACAGAAGAAGATGTACAAGTAATCAACAGATATATGAAGAAATGTTCAACATCCCTAGTAATAAGAGAAATGCAAATCAAAACTACCCTAAGATTTCATCTCACCCCAATTAGAATGGCGATTATCAAGAATACAAGCAACAATAGGTGTTGGCGAGGATGTGGTGAAAAAGGAACACTCATACATTGCTGGTGGGGTTGCAAATTAGTGCAGCCACTCTGGAAAGCAGTGTGGAGATTCCTCAGAAAGCTTGGAATGGAACCACCATTTGACCCAGCTATCCCACTCCTTGGCCTATACCCAAAGGACTTAAAATCAGCATACTACAGAGATACAGCCACATCAATGTTCATTGCTGCTCAATTCACCATAGCCAGATTGTGGAACCAACCTAGATGCCCATCAGTTGATGAATGGATAAAGAAACTGTGGCATATTTATACAATGGAATATTACTCCGCAATGAAGAATGATAAAATTATGGCATTTGTAGGGAAATGGACGAAATTGGAGAATATCATGCTAAGTGAGATAAGCCAATCTCAAAAAACTAAAGGACGAATGATCTCGCTGATAAGCGGATGAGGACATATAATGGGGGGTGGGAGGGGTTAGCATTAGGTTTAGGGTTAGGTTTAGGGTTAGGGATAAGGAGAGTGGTAAGAATGAAGGAAAGAAGGACTGTATAGAGGGAAAAGAGGGGTGGGAGGGGTGGGGTGGGAAGGGAAAAAAATAAACATCATTGCCCTATGTAAACGTATGATTACACAAATGGTATGCCTTGACTCCATGTACAAATAGAGAAACAACATGTATCCCATTTGTATACAATTAAAAAAAATAAATAAATATAAAAAAAACTAACATATAATTCAGCAATCTCATATATATCATGTATATATGTAAAAGGAAAGAAAGGAGATCAGTACATTGGCAAGAAATCTGCACTCTGATGCTTACTGCAGAACTAAACATAATTGTTAATGAAATAAAACAAGGGATCCATGAACAAATGAATCAATTAAGAAAGTGTGCACTTAATCTTAATGGATTAAGAAACATGCACTTAATACTGTTCAGCCATAAAAGGAAGGAAATCCTGCCATTTTTGGCAACATGGATTAGCTTGGAGGACATTTTTTCAGGTCAAATAAGCTAGATACAGAAAGACAAATACTGTCACATATTTTCTCTCACATGTGGAATTTGAAAGAGTTGAGTTTGTAGAAGCAGAGTGTGAAGCAGTGGTTACCAGAGGACAGAAGGGGATAAGCGGGGTAATGGGTACAAAATTTCATTTAGGTAGAAGGAATAAGTTTTAGTGTAATAAAGCACAGTAGGGTGACTATAGCCAATGACTTATTGTATAATTCATAATATCTACAAGATAGAATTTTGAATCTTCTTACCAATAAGCAGTGATAAATGTTTGAAGTGATAGATATGCTATAATGTTGATTTGTTCACTACACACTGTATATATAGTATCAAAATATTACACTACTGCACAAATATGTACAATAATTAGGTATCAATTTAAAAAAATTGAAACAGCAAAAAAAAAAAAATTAAAAAGAAAAATGAACCTAGACCTTGGCTACCTAGCCTCAAGATAAGACAAAATAGTGAGCTCTATGGATTACCACAGAATGCCATTTCCCTTAGAAACACATTTGCAAACAGTGGTCTAGAGACAAATCTCAGATTCTCTTTAGTTGTAGTGTTTGATAATTTTAATTTGAAAAGAATCTTAAAGGTCATCTAAAACCATTTTATGATCTATTTTAAGTGGAAAGTTTGGAACTGTCAGTGGTTCTTGAACTAGTGATCATCATCTTCCATTGGGGGATTTTAAATAAACATCTTATATAACACATTCCAGAAGTATTGATACAGTGAATCTGATTTGATGAGCCAGAACCTAAATTTTAAAAAACATGCCACGAAATTTTAAAAATTATCAAAATTATCAGGACAAAAAGGAAAAAAAAAAGCTCCATTTTGAGTACTAAAATATACTACAGTATAAATGACTATTTGATTCACTCTTTGAAAGAAATCAAACTTAGAGAAAGTTTTAGAAAAAGCAATTGGGTAACAAAAGAGAATTGAATATTTGTTGGCAAAAGTAAAGAAAGAATGTAAAATGTACAGAAAATGTCAGGTGAGCTACACCCCACTTTTTAAACTCAATTGTTACAGTGGCTAAGTGGGATGAAGTGATCAGTAATCATTCACTTATATTTAAGCAGATCATGTGAACAGTTCAT
Organism: Sciurus carolinensis; assembly: GCF_902686445.1. NCBI lineage: Eukaryota > Metazoa > Chordata > Mammalia > Rodentia > Sciuridae > Sciurus > Sciurus carolinensis. The sequence continues at coordinate 995,991 of NW_025920130.1, read as the reverse complement.
TAGCTGAGTTCTATTTTTAAAATGGGAAGAGAGATACACTTATATGAAAGTGCTTTGTAAAATTTCAAACAGGAAATGGATATGTCTAAGTAATTGAAAAATATAGTTTGAAATAAAGTGCTCAGGCTAAGAAATATTTCAGTCTGATTTAATTTTCATTGCTACATACCAAACCACAACTTAGGGAAGGTGAATGAGTTGGCAAGTATAAAAAGTAAGGGTGGAGTGAGAATTTAACAGGCTTTTAGCTTATTGTAATTTTTAATATATTCAGGAATATCCCAAAATAAATCATCTTCAAACTCGGTAGAATTTGCACACACAGTGGTAGACCAACAGAATGCTACATGCTCTAGAACCATTCTAAGAGTCTTCAGAGCATAAATTTACCTGACTGAAATACCAACTTTCTAATCAACCTTCCGTCTGCAGAGGCCTTATTCAACCCTGGGTGCTATTTAGATTGGTAACCATTAATATAGATATCATGCCTTATGTGTGACTTTTGTTTTGTTTTGATGTGACAATAGTGACCAGAATTACATTCTTGCTATAGATTTTCAGGTATTGTAAAATTGACAATATATCATAGTTTATTTTTTAAAAATGATATTTGTTGCCTTTAATACTTTACCTTTGGTACACATTAATCTTCAATTGATAGCATTATGTCTAATTCCTACATTCTATGTGAGATCATGCCCATCAAAATAGCATTCCTTTCTTTTCCTCTCATGGGCCTACTTTCATCTATTCTTGACCCCCATCTCTGTTGGATGTCATGCATGTTAACTGCATACCATACTTATACATCTGCTAACTGATAATCATATTGGACTTTCAGGACCTTTTCTTATTCTTTACTGCAAGACACATATTAATAGATGAACATAAATTTTGGGCCCTTTTGATTTTTCTTTTTTCTAAGGTCACATGAACTTTAGTCTTCAGGGCAAAACAAAACAAAACAAAATAATTCTATCCTGGCACATCATTTAAGGTCTAAAATTTAGCAATCTCTTCCCCAATTACTTGTAGCTAGCTAGTCTCCTCAATTTGGATCTGAGAAAACATTCTTCAGACTGGGACTATAGGTTTAAGCCAGAAGATTATTCTGAAATTTGAGCAAATATTAGGAAAAAATGATGCTTCAGTGACATTTCTGGAGATAAATATCTTTTATACCTTTCTTTAACAGAAAGGAATTTTGGCAAACTGAACCAAACATTTATCATTCATTACTTTATTTAGTCAGTCATTCAACAATATTCATTGAAACTTAATATATTAGTTCAATTTTGAGAATTCACAAGTTCTGTCATATGAGACAGATAATATTTGAATATCCACAAAAAAATATAAGATTAGTGTTTAACAGAGGAAGTATTCTAAAAGAGTTTAAATAAAACATGTAATAAGGAATGTAACAAGAATTCTAGCCTAACTACTTCTAATGTCCACAGAATGTGGAATGTGTGAACAGAATCTTTGTAAAGGAATTTGGACCTTCTTTCCTTCCAAAATATGAGAGAGTGCCAAAAAATAAATATATTTAGCATATAGTACATCTACATTTGTTATATTTTCAAACCAAGATTTGTCAAAGAAAAATTCATATCCAAATATACTTATTATTAAATAAGAAATAATAAAAAATGCACTAATAACAGAAGAAAAAAATGAATTTTACTAAAGAAGAAAAATCAAGTACAAGTTAATTTGAAGCAGAGTAGTATAAAAATCAAGACAGACTTCTTTATTGGTTTATTTTATAAAAACCAGAGAATTCCATTGTGACTTATTGGTGCATGTACATTAAATAATTTGATCAATTTAACTCACCAGGACTTCCCCCTCTCTCTTTCTCATCCTTTCTCATCATCTTCTTACTCTACCTGGTGGTCTATCCCCAACTTCCATGAGATTCCCTTTTTCTAAAGTCCACATATGAGGGAAAAAAATGTATGATACCTATCTTTCTGATCTTATTCTGTTTTAACATTATGCTCTCCAGTTTCATCCATTCTCCGGTAAATAACATCATTTCATCCTTCTTCATGGATGAATAAAACTCTGTGTGTGTGTGTGTATGCATGTGTGTGTGTGTGTGACATATTTTCTTAATTCATTGGTTGACCTGTACATAGGCTGTTTTCATAATTTTGCTGTCGTGAATTGTGCTACAATAAACATGGGCATACATGTATCTCTAAAGTATGCTGACATGAGTTCTTTTGGGTTAATACTGAAGAGTGGTATTGCCAGATCATATGATAGTTCTATTTTCAGTTCTTTTAGGACTCTTCATGCTGATATCCATAGTGGCTGTTACTAGTTTCCATTCCCCCCAAAAGTATATTAGATTTCCTTTTTCCTACATTCTCACCAGCATTTACTGTTACTTGTATTTTGATGATTGCCATTCTGACTGGAGTGGATTTTCAGAGGAGTTAGATTTGTAATTTTCTTCATGCCTAAAGATATGGACTTTTTTCATATAATTGTTGACAATTTTTACTTCTCCTTATCTGAAGTGCATTTGCAGCTCATTTATCAGTCTATTGAATTGTTTATTATTATTCTTATTTTTCATACTGAGTTTGTTGAGTTCTTCATGTATTCTGATTTTAATTTTCTGCTGGAATAGTAACTGACAGTGATTTCTTCCCATTATGTAGTCTGTTCTTCATATTGTGCTTTTCTTTACTGTGCAGAATCTTAAATTTGATGCAATTTTATTTTTCAGTTCTTTGTATTGTTTTGTGAACTATAAGGCGTACTACTGAGGAAGTCATTGTCCAGGTATATATATATGCATATTTCCCCTGTTTGCTTCTAACAGAGGCAAACTTCATGGTCTTATACTTAAGTTTTTCATCCATTTAAGTAGACTTTCATGCAGGATGAGAAATAGAGATCTACATTTGGATGTCCAGTTTTTCCAGTCCATTTGGTAAAGAAGCAATCTTTTTCCAATGTATGTTTTCAGTACTTTTTTTTTTTTTTTTTTTTTTTTTGTCAAAATAAATGTTTTCAGTAAGACCAGCCTGGGGTTGAGTGTACCGCTGGGGTGAGGTGCCTGGCACTCTGATAGAGAAGCAGCCCTCCCCAGGTTGGCTTGCTGCATCTGTCCCTCCTGCTGTGGTTAATGACAGCCCAGTCAGCCCTTGGGGCCCCTTTATTGAAATAACTCACAGCATAATATTTGAGACAGATAGTGTTGGTCAGTTGAAGCCAGAAGACTGAGACACCACAGTTCCAGTGTCCCGGGTGCCCTCCTGGGGAGCTTCCTCCATGAAGGCCACCAGACCTGAGCAGCCCCAGGCTGGAGGGTGGCGTCCGTACACAGTGGCAGTAAGAGCACTTGGAGTCAGGGTGACCCTGCAGCACTGCCCTAGGCTGGGGACCCCCAGTCTGACGTGGCATGACCAGCGTGACAGGTGGACTTCAGCTGCTTTTATGAGCTCGTTCTTCCACGTAGAGCTGCGTCTTCAAGATGTCTGACGTCCTGGTCATCAAGGGGATCAGCCGGGGGTCCTGCATGGGACATCCTGCTCATCCGCCAGGATCCAGGAGAAGTCCTTAATGAGTTGGATCTTCTCCATGTTGCGGGTGGCAGATTCTCTCGTGTGCACCAGGACTGTGAAGGTGCAGCCTGGGGGGTTGTGGTCCAGGACAGCATCAAACATGCTGATCTTCAGGATGAAGGCTCAGAGCAGCTGTTCCACAAGGGACAGCAGGTAGTCTGAGCTGATGGACAGCAACGAAGGCTGAGTGATCTCAAAGACGAACTTCTCCACTGGGCGGTGCTCTTTATCCAAAATCACCACCACCACTTTCTCCATGTCATTCTTCTCCAGGAGTGGCTTGGCGCAGTGCATCGTGTCCTGGATACACTGATTCAGCTCCGGGTGGCAGGACATCTGTATACAGCCCCACATGACTGGACCAGTACGTTGTACTTCTTGCGCTTCTGGAAGATGCCCACCGGGTAGACCTCGCGCACGTAGAGGATCAGGTGCATGGCCACCTCCAGGAACTCGCAGAGCACATCGGCCACCACTTGGTCATAGTTGAGGTCCTGTCTTGTGAGCGTGGTCATCCTTCCGCTGCCTGGGGGCGCAGGGGATAGTCCAAGGAACCGACTACCCCGGGCCCCCATCCGCCCTCGCCCACTCTCTCCGGGACAGGAGAAGTCCTGGCAGCACCCGCCAGAGGGCAGGGCCGCGGACGCAGAGGGAGCCTGCCTGCCGCGCAGGGCCCGGGTGGAAAGTGCGGCCCGCGGAAAGGAGGCGGGTCCGGACTAGTCCGCCCTGCCTCTCCCCGGTACTGGCTGCCGCCTGGGCTTCCCCCGAGGCGGGTTCGATTACCAGCGCGGGAGCCAACTGCTTCCCTCTCCGCCTGCGGCCTAGGCCTGTTTTCAGTGCTTTTGTCAAGAATCAGATGACTAGGTATGTGTGCTTTTTGCGGTGTCTTCTATTTCATTGAACTGTGTGTGTGTTTAATGCCAGTACCATGCTACTATTGTTACTATCACTCTCTAGTATAAGTTGAAATCAGGTATTGTGATGCCTCTAGCATTGCTCTTTATTCTCAGTATTTCTTTGGCTATTCCAGATCTTCGTTCTTCCATATGAATTTTAGGATTTTTTTTTTCTAGTTCTGTGAAGAAAGTCCTTGATACTTTGAAGAGGATTGCATTGAATCTGTATAACTGCATTTTAACAATGTAGATTACCCCGTCCACGGAAGATCTTCTATCTTTTAATGTCTTCTTCAATTTTTTTCTTCAATGTTCTGTAATTTTGATTGTAGAAATACTTTAAGTCCTTGGTTAGATTTATTCCTAGGTATTTTAAAGAAACTATTCTGAATGGAATTTTTTTATCTATTTCTTTCTCAGGGGGTGCATTATTATATAAATTTATTTTTGTATGTTGATATTGTATCTGGCTTTTGTTGAATTTGCTTTTTAAATCTAGAAGTATTCTAGTGGAGTCATTAGATTCTTTTAAGTATAGGATCATGTCAACTGTAACTAGTCATAACTTAACTTTTTTCTTTTATATTTGTACTCTTTCTCTTTTATTTCCTTCTTTTACTGAATTGCTCCAGCTAAGCTTTCAAGTTCTATATTAAATTGGAGTGGTAAGAGTGGACATCCTTGTCTCATTCTAGATTTTAGAGAAAGTGCTTTTCATTTTTTTCTCTTCAGGCTTTTCTCTTCAGGCTTTTCAACAGGCTTTGAATTTGTCATATATAAATTATATGATGTTGAGGTAAGTTCCTAAAGTGTATAAGTTTTTCAGGGCTTTTATAATGAAGGGATGTTGAATTTTATCCAGGGCTATAATTGTATCTCCTGAGACAATCTCCTGATTTTTGTCATTGAGTCTATTTGTGAGTTGTATTATTTTTATTGGTTGGCAAATATTGAACTATTGTATCACTATGGTGAAACCATCTTTATATGATGTATGATCTTTTTAATGTATTGCTTAATTCAATTTGTAGGTATTTTATTTGGGAATTTTATATCTATGTTGATCAAGTTTGTTGGTCTGCAATTTTAGTTCTTTAAACATTTGGTAAAAATCAACTATGAATTCATACGGTCCTGACTTTTCATTGTTCGATTTTTTGTTTGTTTCTGCCTCAATGTAGTTGTTTTGTCATTTGGCTTGTTTAGGTTTTCTATATTTTTATGGTTCAATTTTGAAAGATAATATGTATGTAGAAATTTATCCATTTATTCTTCTAAATTTTCCTATTTATTTTAGTAAAAGTATTCAAAATAGTCCTTAGTAGTTCTCTCAATTTTGGTGGTGTCTGTTTTAATGTCTCCTTTGTGGGGCCTCTAATTTTAATATGTTGGGTCTTTCTTATTTTGGTTAAGGATTTATCTACTTGTTTACTTTTGGAAAGAAGCAATTCTTGGTTTCACTGGGCCTTCCTATTTGTTTTTATTTTCAATTTCATTAATGTTAGCTGCGATATTTGTTATTTCTTTCCTTCTACTTGGTTTTTGCGATTGTTGTATTCTTGTTTTTCTAAGACCTCAAATTGCGTTGTTATTCATTTATTAGATCTTTCTGAATTTTTAGGTAGGAACTAATGGCTATGGAGTTACCTCTTTTAACTCCCTTCTCTGTATACCATAGGTTCTTGGATGTTGTGTTCCTATTTTAATTTGATTCTAAGGTTTTAAAAATTTCTTTCCTAGTTACTTTGATGACCCACTCATTCAGAAGTATGTTATTCAATCTCCATGTGTTTGTATAATTTCTGTACTTTTTCTTGCTGTTGATTTTTAATTTCATTTCACTATGTTCCAATAAAACAGAAGAAGTTATTTCAATTCTTTTAAATGTGATAAAGCTTGCTTTTTGGCCTAATGTATGATCTATACTGGAAGAGGTTCCTTGAGCAGCTGAAATTAGAAAGTATATTTAGTGGTTGGAGGGATGAACTAGTCTACACATGTCTGTTAAGTTTATTTCTTCAGAAGTATTAACTTCGTTGTATCTTTGTTGATTTAATGCCTGGATGACCTATCTATTAGTGATATTGTTATATTGAAGTTACCCATTATTTTTGTTTGGGGCCTATCTGTCTATTCATGTTAACCAGTGTTTATTTTATAAAATTGGGTATACCTATATGTGGGGCATAAATATTTAACAATCATTATATATTCTTGTTGAATTTTTCCCTTTACTAGCAAGTAGTGACCTACTTTGTCCTTTCTAATTTTGAACTGAAGTCTACCTCTTCAGATTTCTTCTTGCTTATTTTCAGGTTCCATTTGCATGAAATATCATTTTCAATCCTTTAATTTTCAATCTGGATGTTTTGCTGATAAGGTGTATTTCTTGTAAACAGAGTTGAATATTTCTTTTTAACCAAATCTGCCAAACTATGTCTATAGTTAGATAATGAAAACCATTTGCATTTAGTATTATTATGAAGAGTTATATATTCCTTCCTCTCAATTCACTTAATTTCTAATGCTTTATTTCTCCTTTTATTTTGATTCATTTTACACAAATGGGGTACAGCTATTGTTTCTCTGGTTAAACACCAAGTAGAGTCCCACCATTTGCCTAATCATCCATGTACATAGGGTAATGATGTTTTTCCCATTCTGTTATTATTCCTTCTCTCCACTCCCTCCTCACCCCTCATCTAATGCTTTATTTCTTATTCTCATTTCCTTATTTACTTTCTAATGTAATTTATTCTTTCCCTTGCCCTCTTTTTTCAATTTTATTTTTCTGTACGTAGAATTTCTTTAAATATGTTTTGCAATGATGGCTTTGTGAACATGAATTACATTACTTTATCATGGAAGGTTTATATTTCTCCTTTATTCTGAAGGATAGTTTTGCCAGTTATAGCAGTCTAGATTGGGAGTTCTTTTTCTTTTCTTTTTTTTTTTCAGACCTAGAAATACTTTGTTTCAAACCCTCCTGCCCTTCAGAGTTTCTGTTGAGAAATCTTCTGTTTCACTTTATATTTATAAGTGACTTGGACATATCTCTCTTGCAAATTTTAAAACTTTTTCTTTGTTCTGGAGTTGTGGCACTTTAACTATAACATGTTATGGAAAGATTCTTTTTCCATCTTGTATATTTGGGGTTTTCAGTGCATCCAGTACATGAATGTCCATCTCATTACCAAGTTTTGGAAAAAACTTCTGCTTCTATTTCAATGAATAGTTTATTTATGCCTTTAGCCTGTATCTTTAGTCCTTCTTCAGACATATATTTCATTTGGTTGATTAATGCCATCTCAAGAGTTCTTAGATATTCTGATCATAGTTTTCTATTTTTATAGAAAGTCTGTTTTCTGCTTCATCTTGTCCATTAATGAAAATTTCAAGTTAGTTTTTTTAATTTGACTATATTATGCTTTTCATTTTCAAGAGTTCTAATTGGTTCTTTTTCAGAATTGAATCTTTTTTCCTTTTTCTTTTAATTTGTTCTTTTTAGTTATATATGACAGTGGAAACTATTCTGATATTTTTATACTATCATGATATATATCTTTTCTTTGCAGAACACCATGATCTACCTTTATTTCAGTGTGCATCCGCATTTCAGCATTTAGCAGTCCTAAACAGGAAGTGGGAGATGCAGCAATGTGCCAGGAGGCCAGGCCCTCAGATTCTGGAATCTGTTGTGCACACTGGCTTCTCCTCAGACCCTCAGTCACCTGGGAAGCAGTGGCATCAAAACCTTCTTGTGTGCTGGGTCCAGGTTTGTCTGGTTCCAGTTGTCAGATTCAACACTAGACCCTTGTGGATGGCAGGGTGCTCCAGCGAAAGCCCTGGTCATCCCTTCTTCACTGTCTGAAAGCCAAGTCATTACAGGAAAAGGAAACAATCCAGAGGGACCTGTGTACTTACCAGTGTCTTCATGTGTCTTTTCTGCAGATTTAATCAGCAGGGACTATGAGACTGGCAGGTCTGGGTAACCCTGATGACTGCCTTGTTCACCTTATGAAGACCTGGACTAAAGACACATCTGCTGAGGGTGACAGCAGAGTGGCAGGGCCCAGGAACCAAAGCTCACTTCCCAGGCTGGTGGAGAGTGAGTAAATTTCTGAGTTTCACCTAGTTTCTGACTCTGAGATGGACTCCAGTCCTTTCCCACCATTCTCCTACCTTATTGTGCAACTTCACAACTGTCAATTAGATTCATCAGTTGGAGCCGTCAGTATGTGCTGGATGTTACCTTTGTTTTCTGCCATTCCGCGATAGAATTATGTAACATGAGAGAGAGAAAGAGATAGTAATAGAGATAGAGAGAGAGTGAGAGAGAAAGAAAAAGTTATGGAATTGAAAAAATGAACCCCATATTTCTGCTTCCTGCAAGGTAGGGAGACTAGATTTTTTCAGAAACCTTTTATTTAAAAACATCTATTTAAATAAATCACAAGAAACTATGGGAAATCTCTGATCCTCCAAAAACTAAGAATAAACTGAGATAATATGTTAACTGAAATCAGAAACCTAGGCTACCCTAAAACTTCTGCCATTATTGCAAACCTAGAGCACCAGGTCTTAGAGACCTAATAGTGAAAACAATACAAAAGGTCTGAGCCCTGCAAAGCAGAGAAGGTAGAACATGCCTCCTTTCCACAAAGCTGGAATTGGAAGATATGTTAAGTAAAGATTGGGACAAATGGCATACATATATTAATAAATATTGTGAACAAGAAAAATATGTTTCTACAATGCTTCTGTTTGAAAGAAAAAAAAAACAGCATGTTTGGAAAGTTGCACTGTGCTCAGACTCTTATTTGATTTTATGGTTTAATTTACACCAAGTTCATAATCAAGGAATGCCAGATTTAGAAACACTTTCAAATTCTTAGAAGAAATAAATCCAAACTCACTTTGGAGAAAAGAAGCCCTAACATATGAGCCTCAGTATGTCCATGGACAAGATAGGACAAATGAGAAATGAGAAATCGTAAGACATGAAGAAATTAAGTAAACCATGAAAAAGTGCACAGGAGAACCAAGAAGTAACAGAAATATACACCCAAAAGTCAAATATTAAAATTATCTCATAGTATATTGTAAGCAGGGAGTTAGCATAGCAGTCCTGAGAAAGACATCTTTAGAAAGCCATGCATGTAAGAGTGGGGTTTCAGCTGGCTGGAAACTGGCTTCACAGGGGTTCCACTTCTCCCTGAAGATACTCTCATTGTGTCTTAACTGTGCAAACAATGTGAGTTTTGTTGAACATCTGTTTCCCTCCTGGAATTTTGAAAGTGTGTATGTGCTACACAGAATGTCTATATAAATAGCTTCACTCATGTCTCTAATGAGCTTCCCTGGTATGCCCTATATATACAATCACTAAATACAAGACTTCTATGTGTTTTGTAACTACTAAATCTAGTGCTTCCAGGTTTAATCTTGTTGTACATGTAGATTTAGTTTTATTCCATTAAACTGCTTCATAAAATTATACAATTCCACTATACAAATTTTTCTACTGTTTTCTTTTCATTTAGACCTTTCTCTGTATTTTTAAATGTCATATGATTTACTTATGTTATCACAACGTGATGCTAAAGGAATTAAGCATGTCTATCAGATTAAATTAGGAAAAGTCTCCTGGAAGCTTGCTCCTGGTTTGTCCAGGCTTCATGCCATAAACTTTTCCCTCTTCCTAATTTTGATTTATAAACTTTCATGGGATAGTGGCAGATCCAAGATGGTGAACTAGAGGGTGACTGCATCTCCTGTTGCTGCAGAACTCAGGATTCAAGAAGGGGAGGTATTGAGAGACTCTGACCAACACAGAGCCACTGGGTGAGTCTCTCCCATTGGGTGAAGCTCTGCCCGGGCGGCAGACTGGGACAGTGGGCAGCTTCTTGGAGCAGGGCAAGGCACCAGGGGACTTTTCTGAGCAGCACAGCTCCCTCCAGCAGCAGGTCTGGTCCACAGCCAACTTCTCGGAACAGGACCACCCAATGAGAGGCTTTCCCACGCAGAGCTAGCACCCAGCCCTGGACCCAGCAGCGGGCTAGGGGCAGCTTTCTTCGGAAGCATTGCATTATCAAGTTCCTCCAAGACTTCAGGCTACCGAAGGCTGGGAGGTGATATACTGGAAATCTACAGGGACACTATAAGCCAATAGAGGAAATCTGCAATATCTCAGAGTCCCACTGATATCTGGCCAATATGAGAATACAAGGGAAGAAAATGTCCCAAACAAACCTAGATGCTATGTCAATAAAACCCAATGACAGCATGGCAGAAGAAATGTCAGAAAGGGAGTTCAGAATGTACATAATTAAAAAGATCAAGGAAGCAAATGAGGAGATGAAAGAGCAAATGCAGGCATTAAATGATCGCACCAATCGACAGTTGAAAGAGCAAATACAGGAAGCAAAAGATCATTTCAATAAAGAGTTAAAACAAACAGAAATCTTGAAATGAAGGAAACAATAAACCAAATTAAAACTGATACAGCCATTTAACAGTGACGAGTTCTGCTCCTTCTAATGTTGGAGACTGAACACTAGAGAAGCATGCCAAGGCAAGCATATTAAGCAGGTTTCATTAAAGGTAAAAATAGAGACTTCTCCCTGCAGGAAGAAGGGGGCCATGGCTGACATTCTGAAGTCCCAAGAAGTGAGTGCACCCTACATCTTTTATAGGTTAAAGTCTTTTTTCTCCAGTTCTTTCCCCACTTATCTCTCCTTCCTGCCTATGTGACTAGGCCTGGTTTTGCATTGAGAAGCCATGGGCAGGGGGAGGGCCAAGGTGATTCAGGCAGGTAGGGCCCAGGGTGCATTAATTAGCAGCTCCATGTTTGCAGTCCTTGATAAAGGCAGGAAAGTCTGGTAATCAATGAGCTCCAGAGATCCTTGACATTCCATTCTTCCAGGGGCAGTCTCCAACTTCCAGAGGCAGATGGCTTCATGGCTTCAATTCCTCGATTTGACCCAATGCACTATTTCTACACTAACTACCTGTCCTTAATTCTGGCTTCAAAACCTCCATAGAAAGCATAACCAATAGGATAGAACACCTGGAAGACAGAACCTCAGATATTGAAGACAAAATATTTAATCTTGAAAACAAACTTGACCAAACAGAGAAGATGGTACGAAATCATGAAAAGAATCTACAAGAATTATAGGATATCATGAAAAGGCCAAATTTAAGAATAATTGGGATTGAGAAAGGCTTAGAGAAAAAAACCAAAGGAATGAATAATCTATTCAATGAAATAATATCAGAAAATTTCCCAAATCTGAAGAATGAAATGGAAAATCAAGTACAAGGGCTTATAAGACTCCCAAATACACAAAATTATAATAGACTCACACCAAGGCACATTATTATGAAAATACCTAACACACAAAATAAAGACAGAATTTTAAAGGCTGCAAGAGAAAAGAATCAAATTACATTTAGGGGGAAACCAATAAGAATATCAGCAGATTTTTCAATCCATACCCTAAAAGCTAGAAGGGCCTGGAACAACATTTACCAAGCCCTGAAAGTAAACAGATGCCAACCAAGAATCTTATACCTAGCAAAACTTACCTTCAGATTTGACTACAAAATAAAATCCTTCCATGATAAACAAGCTAAAAGATTTGCAAAAAGAAAGCCAGCATTACAGAGCATTTTCAGCAAAATAATCCATGAGGAAAAGATAAAAAACAATGACGCAAATCAACAAAGGGAGGAACTAGCCTAAAGAAATAGCCAAATAAAGGAGAAACCAAGTCATGTCAAAAAACAAAAATGAGTCAAATGACTGGGAATACAAATCATATCACGATAATAACCCTAAATGTTAATGGCCAGAACTCATCAGTCAAAAGACATAGACTAGCAGATTGGATTAAAAAGAAAAATCCAACAATATGCTGCCTGCAAGAGACTCATCTCATAGAAAGAGATATCCACAGACTAAAGGTGAAAGGATGGGAAAAAACATACCATGCACATGGACTCAGGAAAAAAGCTGGAATATCCATCCTCATTTCAGATAATGTGGACTTCAAGCCAAAACTAGTCAGAAGGGATAAAGAAGGACATTTCATACTGCTTAAGGGAAGCATGTATCAGCAAGATATAAAAATCATAAATATCTATGCCCCAAACATTGACTCATCCATGTACGTCAAACAAATCCTTCTCAATTCCAGAAATCAAATAGACCACAACACAATAATACTAGGTGATTTTAAAACCCTTCTCTCACCACTAGATAGATCTTTCAAACAAAAATTGAATAAAGAAAGCATAGATCTCAATAACACAATCAACAATTTAGACTTAATGGATATATATAGAATATACCATCCAACAAATAGTGAATATACTTTCTTCTCAGCAGCACATGGATCCTTCTCTAAAATAGACCATATTTTATGCCACAAAGCTAATGTTGGCAAATACAAGAATATAGAGATACTACCTTGTATTCTATCAGATCATAATGGATTGAAATTAGAAATAAATGACAGAATAAAAAACAAACTTCTCCAACACCTGGAGATTAAATAATACACTATTATATGATGAATGCACAAAAGAAGATATCAGAAGGGAAAGAAAAAATTCTTATAAGTAAACGAGAACAAAGACACATCATATCAAAATCTCTGGGACACTATGAAAGCAGAACTTAGAGGAAGATTTATTTCTTGGAGCACATTCAACAAAAGAAGAAAAACTCAACAAATAAACGATTTAACACTACAACTCAAAGCCCTAGAAAAAGAAGAACAGACCAACACCAAAAGTAGTAGAAGACAGGAAATAGTTAAACTCAGAGCTGAAATCAATGAAATTGAAACAAAAGAAACAATAGAAAAAATTAACAAAATAAATAGTTGGTTCTTTGAAAAAAATGAACAAAATTGATAAACCCTTAGCCACACTAACAATGAGAAAGAGAAAACTCAAATTACTAAAATTTGGAATGAACAAAGAAATATCACTACAGACACGAGTGAAATACAAAGCATAATTAGAAACTATTTTGAAAATCTATACTCCAACAAAACAGAAAATCTTAAAGACATCAACAAGTTCCTTGAGACATATGAATTACCTAAACTGAACCAGGAGGACATACACAACTTAAATAGATCAATTTCAATTCATGAAATAGAAGAAGTCATCAAAAGTCTACCAACAAAGAAAAGTCCCGTACCAGATGGGTTCTCAGCAGAGTTCTACAAAACCTTTAAAGAGGAGCTCATTCCAATACTCCTCAAAGTAGTCCATGGAATAGAAGAGGAAGGAACCTTCCCAAACTCATTCTATGAAGCCAATATCACCCTGATACCTAAAGCAGACAGAGACACGAGAAAAGAAAATTTCAGATCAATGTCCTAAATGAACATTGACACAAAAATTCTTGACAAAATTTTAACAAATCACATACAAAAACATATTAAAAAGATAGTGCACCACGATCAAGTGGGTTTTATCCCAGGGATGTAAGGATGGTTCAACATCCAGAGATAAATAAATGTCATTCACCATATCAACAGACTTAAAGTCAAGAATCACATGATAATTGTGATAGATGCAGAAAAAGCATTTGATAAAATACAGCACCCCTTCATGCTCAAAACACTAGAAAAAATAGGGATAGTGGGAACATTCCTTAACATCGTAAAGACCATCTATGCGAAGCCCGTGGTTAATATCATTCTAAATGGTGAAAAACTGAAAGCATTCCCCCTAAACCTGGAACAAGGCAGGGATACACTCTCTCACCACTTCTATTTAACATTCTTCTGAAGCTCTAACCAGAACAATTAGAAAGATGAAAGAATTTAAAGGGAAACAAATAGGAAAAGAAGAAGTCAAACAATCCCCATTTGCTGAAGACATGATTATATATTTAGAGGAACTGGGAAATTCCACCAGAAAACTTCTAGGACTCATAAAGAATTCAGTAAAGTAACAGGTTACAAGATCAATGCTCATAAATCTAATGCATTTTTATACATAAGTAATGAATCTTCAGAAGGAGAAGTTGGGAAAACTACCCCACTCACAATAGCATTGAAAAAAATAAAATACTTGGGAATCAATCTCACAAAAGAGGTGAAAGACCTCTACAATGAGAACTACAGAACACTAAAGAAAGAAATTCAAGAAAACCTTAGAAGATGGAAAGATCTCCCATGTTCTTGGATAGGCAGAACTAATATTGTCAAAGTGGCCATACTACCAAAAGTACTATACAGATTCAATGCAATTCTAATTAAAATTCCAATGACGTACCTTATAGAAATGGAGCAAGCAATTATGAAATTCATCTGGAAGAATAAGAAACCCAGAATAGCTAAAGCAATCCTTAGCAGGAAGAGTGAAGCAGGAGGTGTTGCAATACCAGAACTTCAACTATTCTACAAACAAATAGTAACAAAAACAAAATGGTTTGGTACCAAAATAGACAGGTAGATCAATGGTACAGAATAGAGGACATGAACACAAACCCAAATAAATACAGTTTTCTCCTACTAGACAAAGGTGCCAAAATATGCAAATTAGAAAAGATAGCCTCTTCAACAAATGGTGCTGGGAAAACTGGAAATCCATATGCAACAGAATGAAACTAAACTCCTATCTCTCACCCTGCACAAAACTCAACTCAAAATGGATCAAGGACCTCGGAATCAGACCAGAGACCCTGCATCTTATAGAAGAAAAAGTAGGTCCAAATCTTCAACTTGTTGACTTAGGATCAGACTTCCTTAACAGGACTCCCATAGAACAAAAAATAAAAGCAAGAATCAACAACTGGGATAGATTCAAACTAAGAAGCTTTCTCTCAGCAAATGAAACTCTCAGTAATGTGAAGAGAGAGCCTACAGAGTGGGAGAAAACCTTTGCCACTCATACTTCAGATAGAGCACTGATTTGCAGAATATATAAAGAACTCAAAAAACTCTACACCTAGAATACAAATAATCCAATCAACAAATGGGCTAAGGAAATGAACAGACACTTCACAGAAGAAGATGTACATGCAATCAACAGATATATGAAAAAATGTTCAACATCTCTAGTAATAAGAGAAATGCAAATCAAAACTACCCTAAGATTCCATCTCACCCCAATTAGAATGGCAATTATCAGGAATACAAGCAACAATAGGTGTTGGAGAGGATGTGGGGAGAAAGGTAAACTCATACATTGCTGGTGGGGTTGCAAATTAGTGCAGCCACTCTGGAAAGCAGTATGGAGATTCCTCAGAAAGCTTGGAATGGAACCACCATTTGACCCAGCTATCCCACTCCTTGGCCTATACCCAAAGGACTTAAAATCAGCATTACTACAGAGATACAGCCACATTAATGTTCATAGCTGCTCAATTCACAATAGCCAGATTGTGGAACCAACCTAGATGTCCTTTAATAGATGAATGGATAAGGAAACTGTGGTGTATATATATATATATATATATATATATATATATATATATGATGGAATATTTCTCAGCCATAAAGAATAATAAAATTATGGCATTTGCAAGCAAATGGATGAAATTGGGGAATATCATGCTAAGTGAGATAAACCAATATCAAAAAAACCGAAGGATGAATGATCTCACTGATAAGCAGATGATGACACATAATGGGGTGTGGGAGGGGGGCATGAATGGAGGAAGGAAAGGCTGTATAGAGGGAAAAGCCGGGTGAGAGTGTGGGGGAAAGGGAAAAAATAACAGAATGAATCAAACAACATTACTCTATGTAAATTTATGATTACACAAATGGTATGCCTTTATTCCATGTACAGAGATACAACATGTATTCCATTTTTTTACAATTAAAAAAAAACTTTCATGGGTGTAAATCATAATTTTAAGGATGACTATATACTGAGTCTTGTGCATATTCTCAGAGAATTATCAAACCTGAAGCTGTTATGTTTAAAATACAATAAGAATGAACCAAATATTAATGAGTAATGTGAAAAAGTTATAAGAAAATATAAAAAGGATAATGGATATTTGAAACATACCTTAGGAAGTGGAATACTTAATCATAGAAGAGATTGGATCAATAGACTTTTTATTTTTCAAAAAATAAAAAAGCTTTACACACATTAGATGAAAATTTATTATAATGGGAGGTAAATCTAAGAAAATTAACCCCAAAATACCAAAAGTGCAAAGAGATAGTAGACACAGAAAGTTTTAGAGTATATGATATGTAGGCTATGAAAGTTTAACTTTAATAAGCACCAAAATTCCCTCAAAGAGAGCTCATCACAGTAAAAATGAAAATCCTAACAGTGGCCAAAGAAACAGATTGCTTGTCAGACAGGGACAATTAACGGAAGAAAAGACTTCTCAGCAACAACAACAAGGAAATAGGAAGACTATGGTATGTTTCAAATTGATGAAATAAAGTGAAATTCCATCTAGAATTGTATATTTAGCTAAACTCTCAAATATAAAAGTGAAAAATTTTATTGTTTTAAAGAAAATTATGATGAGTGAGTTCATAACCATCAGAACATCCTGACTAAAGAATCTTTGGAAGACATACACTGCCAGCCAAAAATTATTTGGGAGGAATTCTGGTAGTTATGAGGAAAAGTGAGCAAAGTCCTGGTTAAACTCAGAGATAGGTGAGAACAAATACTGGTTATGTAAGATGTCAGAAATTATATTTTAGAAATTTAAAAGTAGAGGTAACAATGATCATAATAAATAAAATAAAGAAGCATTTTAGCATTTTGCAAACTCACACATCAACATATAAAATGTTTAGCATTTCCAAATAACAAAACCCCAAACAAAACATAGTTGTTTAAGCTTGCCATTTACAATATAAAAAAATTGAGAGTAAATCCTTTTCTATGTTATTATTTATAAATTGTGAAAAGACATTTAAAGAACATATACAAACTCAGGAATATAACACCATAACACATTAATTGACAGGAAAACTAGCAAGTTAAACATAACAAATTATGTTATGTTTAATAGGTGCCAATAAACATAAAATTAAGGATTTTATTTATGATTTTTAAAATGAAAGGGCATATTTAAAAAGCTGGATCTTCAATTATTAGAAACGACATGGATGCAACATTAATTTGAACACTCTCAGGATTTACTTGTGGATTATCCTTACTCACCAAACCTTGTAATTAATACTTCTACAAACAGAGAAAGGAGTAAATTGCCAGTCCCTGGAATGATGGACACAAAGTAAAATTTATTGTTGCCAGAGGTAATATTGAAAATTAGTGGGTGAATGAAAAGCTCTACATAAATAAGAATGGAATAATTTTTAATTTTGTTATAAAATTAAAGGATAGATCTTCATCACACAGACATAAAAGGAGGATTCTGTAAAAAGCAAAGCTTTTAAAAACCCTGAAATAATTTAACGTTAGAGAGGAAAAAGTAAAAGGAGTGAGCGGGTAAGGAATCCATGAAAATCAAGTGAGATCAGTAGAGGAAAGAGACCAGAGGGTCTGAGGAGAGGTGGGATTAGGGAAGTGCTGGGAGTGGTATTGTCCAAAATAGTTAAATTCTGTCCACGTATGAATATATAACAACAAATCCCATCATTATTTACAACCATAATTCACTAATAAGAATGTGCAAGGAGAAAAAAAGAGACTAGCTGCCTTGTGTACATTTTATACTTTTTAATTAAAATATTTTTGAATTTTCTTTAATTTTAAATTATTTTCCTGTCTCTCATGATTTGTTTTAGGTAGGTAATCACTTTCTAATTTTTTAAATTGGACTTTTAGTTATATATCCATTTGGATATAATTATGAAAGCATGAAATATATCTTATTCTAGCTAGAATCCCATTCTCGTGGATGTACATGGTGGTGGGATGCACTATGTTGTTTTCATATGTGTACATAGGAAAACTATGTCATATTTATTCCACTGTCTTTCCTTTGGTTATCACCTCTCCCTTCCCTCCATTCCCCATTTTCTAAGTCTACTATACTTTTCCCCTCAACCTACTCTCCTTATTGTGAATAAGCTTCCACCTATCAGAAGAAAACATTTGATGTTTTGTTTTGGGGGACTGACTGACTTCACTTAGCATGATAGTCTGTAGATCCATCCATTTGCTGGCAAAGGTCATGAAGTCATTCTTCTTTATGGCTGAGTAATACTCCACTGTGTGTATGTGTGTGTGTGTGTGTGTATATATATATATATATATATACATACATATATAACACATTTGCTTTATCCATTCATTTATTGAAGGGTACCTAGGTTAGTCCCATAACTTAGCTGTTGTGAAGTAAACTGCTATACACATTGACGTGGCTGCATCATTGTAATGTGATGATTTTTTATTTGTTCTAATTAGTTATACATGACAGTAGAATGCACTTTGACATGTCATATATAAATGGAGTATAATTTCTCATTCTTATGGTTGTACATGATGCAGAATCACAACAGTCATGCAGTTATATATGTACATAGTGTAATAATGTCAGATTTATTCTAATATCCTTCCTACCCCCTTACCCCTCCCCTCTCTTCACTCTCCTCTTCCTAATCCAAAGTACCTCTTTTCTTTCCTAGCCCCACCCCCTTATTGTGAATTAGCATCCATATATCAGAGAAAACATTTAGCCTTTAGTTTTTTGGGATTGGATTATTTTGCTTAGCATGATATTCTCCAGCTACATCCATTTACCAGCAAATGCCATCATTTCATTCTTCTTTAAGGCTGAGTAATATTCCATTCTGTATGTATATCATATATTATTTATCTATTCATCTGTTTAAGGACACCTATGTTGGTTACATAGTTTAGCTATCCTGTGTTGAGTTGCTATAAACAACTGATGTGGTTGTGTCACTGTAGTATGCTGATTTTAAGTCCTTTGGGTATAAACCGAGAAGTGGGTTAACTTGAGTATGATGACGTTAACTCCTTTGAACATATTCTTCGGAGTGTGATAGCTGGGTCAGCTGATGGTTCCATTCCTAAGTTTTTGAGAAATCTCCATACTGCTTTTCAGAGTGGTTGCACCAATTTGTAGTCCCACCAACAATGTATGATGAAGGTACCCTTTCTCCCACTCCTTGCCAATATTTATTCTTACTTGTATTCTTGATAATTGCCATTCTGACTGAAGCAAGATGGAATCTCAGTATAGTTTTAATTTGCATTTCTCTAATTGCTCAAAATGTTGAACTTTTTTTTATATATTTGTTGATTATTCTTATTTCTTCTGTGAAGTGTCTGTTCAGTTCCCTTGCCAATTTATTAATTAGATTATTTGTTTTTCTTTTGGGGTTGAATATTTAGTTCTTTATTTATCCTTTAGATTAATGCTTAATCTGAGTTGCCTATGGCAAAGATTTTTTCCCATTATGTAGGTTTTCTCTTGATGTTCTTGATACTTTCCTTTGCTGTGAAGAAGTGTTTAAGTTTAATGCCATCACATTTATTGATTATTGATTTTGTTTGCACTTTAGGGATATTATTAGGGAATTCAGTTCCTTTGCCAATATTTCAGAGTGTTAGGATATACATTTTTCTTGTAGTATGTACAGCATCTGGTCTAATACTTAGGTCGTTGATCCACTTTGAGTCGAGTTTTTTGCAGTTGGAAAGGGTTTAAATTTATTTCTATTATGTATGAATTACCTGTTTTCCTAGCACCATTTGTTGAAGAGTCTATCTTTTCTCCAATGGATGTTATTGATGCCTTTGAACAGTATGAGGAAACTGAATTTTTGTGAGATTGTCTCTGTCTTCTGTTCTGTTCCATTGATCTTCTTGCCTGTTTTGATGCCAATACCATGTTGTTTTTGTTACAACTCTATAGTTTAGTTCTATAGTTACAGCTCATAGTTTATGTTTTTGTTATAGTTCTATAGTATAATTTTAGTTTTGGTATTGTGATGCCTTCTGCTTTGTTTTTCTTTTTGCTAAGGATTGCTTTGACTATTCTGGTCTTTTTGTTTTTCCAGATGAATTTCATGAGTGCCTTTTCTATTTCTATGAAGAGGGATGGAGATACAGCTATGAAGAACATCATTGGGATTTTCATGGGATTTGCACTGGGTCTGTATAGTGATTTTGGTAATGTGGACATTTTGATATTAATTCTGCCTATCCTAGAACATGGGAGGTCTTTCCACCTTCAAAGATCTTCCTCAATTTCTATCTTTAGCATTCTGTAATTTTCATCACAGATGTCTTGTGACTCATTTGTTAGATTGAAACCCAGGTATTTTATATTTTTTAGACTATTATGAATATGATGATTTTCCTAATTTCTCTCTTAGCTGATTCATCACTGGAGAATAGGAATGCACCACCTGATATGAGTGTTAATTTTGTATACTCCTAGTTTGCTAAATTCAGTTATAAGTTCTAAAAGTGTTTTTGTTGGAGTTTTTGAGTCTTTTAAATATAGGATCATGTCAGACCTAGTTTTAGTTCTTTTCTTATTCTTATCCCTATTACTTAATTCTTTTTCCTAATTGCTGGCTAGAGATTTGAGAAAGTGATGGAAGTCAGCATCCCTATCTTATTCCTGTTGGTAGAAGGAATGTTTTCAGTTTTTCTTCACGTAGAATGATGTTAGCCTTGAGTTTGTTATATATAGTATTTATAATGTTGTGGTATGGTCCTTTTATTACCATTTTTTTCTAGTGTTTTAATCATGAATGAATGCCGTATATTGTCAAAAACTTTTTCTGTATCTACTGAGATTATCATGTGATTCTTGTCTACAATTTGTTGATGTGGTGAATTACATTTATTTATTTTCTTGTGTTTATCAAACCTTTTTTCCCCTGGGATGAAACCTGCTTAGTCATGGTGCACTATCTTTTAAGTGTTTTTGTAAGCAATATGCTAATATTTTGTTAAATATTTTTACATGTATGTTCATCAAGGATATTGGTTTGAAGTTTTCTTTAGTTGATACGTCTTTGTCTGGTTTTGGCATAAGGGTTATACTGGCTTCATAGAATGAGTTTGGAAGGGTTCCTTCCTTTTCGATTTCATGGAATAATTTGAGGAGGATTGGTGTAAGCTCTTTCAAGGTCTGGTAGAACTCAGCTGAGCTTTTCTTAGTTGGTAGGCTTTTGATGGCAACTTCAATCTCATTGCTTTAAATTGTTCTGTTTAAATTTTCTATGTCCTCTTGATTTAATTTGAATAGGTCATGAGTCTAGAAATTATGTCTTTGAGATTTTTGAATTTTTAGAGTATAAATTTTCAAAGAAGTTTCTGATTATTGTTTGTATTTCAGTATTGTCCATCATGATATTTTCTTTTTCATCAATTTTAGTAATTTGAGGTTTCTCTCTTTATCTTCATTAGCGTGACTAAGTGTTTATCAATTTTCTTTATTTTTTCAAAGAACCAACTTTTTGTTTTTTCAATGCTTTGAACTTTTTTTGTTTCAATTTCATTGATTTTAATTATTTCCTATCTTCCCCTGCTCCATTCTTCTTTTTTTAGGGCTTTGAGGTGAAAAGCTAGGTTATTTATTTATTTATATTCTTTTAATGAGTGAACTGGTTGCAGTTAACTTTCTTCTTAGCTCTGACTTCATAATGTCCCAGACATTTTGATATGTTGTATCACTATTTTTATTTACCTTTAAGTAATTTTTTAAATTTCATCCCTGATTTCTTCTATTATACATTGATCATTCAATAGCATATTATTTAGTCTCCAGTTGTTAGAGTAGCAGAAAACTTCTAGAAGGCATAAATGGATTCAGGAAAGTAGCAGAATATAAAATTAGCACTCATGAATTAAAGGCATTCCTATTCATAAGTGTTGAATCAGCTGAAAGAGAAATTAGGAAAACTATTTCATTCACAATAACCTCAAAAAATTTGGGGAAAAAAATCTAACAAAAGTGGTGAAAGATCTCTATAATGAAAACTACAGAACACTAAAGAAAGAGACTGAACAAGACAATAGAAGATGGAAAGATCTCTCATGTTCATGGATAGGCAAAATTAATATTGTCAAAATGGCCATACTTCTAAAGGACATAAGCATTGGACTGGAGACCCTGAACCTAATAAAAGAAAAAGTAGGTCCAAATCTCCATCATGTTGGTTTAGGAACTAAATTCCTAAAGACTCCTAAAGTGTAAGAAGTAAAGTAAAAAATCAATAAATGGGGTGATATTAAACTAAAAATTTCTGCACAGCAAAGGAAACATCCAAGAAGTGTAAAGAGAGAGTCTACAGAATGGGAAAAAAAAAACTGTGCCACATACACCTCAGATATAATGTTAATCTACAGGATATATAATATAATATAATAAAACTCAGAACTCAACAAATTTAAAACCAAAAAAAAACAATGAAGTCAATCAATACACAGTCAGAAGAACCAAACGGGCACTTCAAAGAAGAAGAAATATGAAGGATCAATGAATATATGAAAAAAATGTTCAACATCTCTATGAATTAGAGAAATGCAAATCAAACTACTTTAAGATTTTATCTCACTGTATTCAGAGTGGCAATTATCAATAATACAAGTAACAATAAATGTTGGCGAGGATGTAGGAAAAAAAGTTACACTCATACGTTGCTGGTGGGACTGCAAATTGGTGCAACTACTCTGGAAAACAGTATGGAAATTCCTCAGGAAACTTGGGAGTGGAACCACCATTTGACTCAGTTATTACATGCTTTGGCATATACTCAAAGGACTTAAAATCAGCATATATAGTGACACAGCCACATCAATGTTATAGCAGCTCAATTCACAATAGCTAAGCTATGGAATCAACCTAGGTGTCCTTCAACAAATGAATGGATAAAGAAAATGTGGCATAGATACACAATGGAATATTACTCAGGCATAAAGAAGAACGAAATTATGGCATTTGCCAGTAAATGGATGAAAATGGAGACTATCATGCTAAGTGAAATAAGCCAATCCCAAGAAAACAAAGGCTAAATGTTCTCTTTGATATGCAGATGCCAACACACAATAAGGTGGCAGGGAGAATAAAAGTTCTTTGAATTAGACAAGGGGGAATAAAGGAATAGGAAGGGAGATGGAATAGGAGAGCCAGTAGAAACAATCAGACATAACTTTCCTATGCTTATACATGAATACACAACCAGTGTAACTCCACATTGTGTACGAATACAATAAAGGAAAGTTATACCCATGTATGTATAATACATCAAAATACATTCTACTCTCATGTGTATCTAAAAAGAACAAATAAAAAACATTAAAAAAATAAATAAAATTTTTGCTAATTTCAAAAAATAGAATTTTGTGTTTCTTCATCTTTTCTATTGTTTTTATGGTTATTATAGTCACCAAAACTACATTTTGGTTCTGATCTTTGTTATTTTTGTTTCTTCTGCTATGTGTATGATAAATGTGTTTTTTTTTCTATTTCCTGTGGGTGAATAGTTAAGGAAATGAGATCTTATTTCTTATGTTGGCATTTATCATTGTTAACCTCCTGTAGCTGCCTCTGGTTTATTTCATTGCTTTAGTCAGCTTTTTCACTGTTGTGACTAAAAGATCCAACCAGATTAATTTTAGGGGATCAAAATTTTATTTCAGGTCTCACAGTTTCAGAGGTCTCAATTCATAGACAGCAAGCTCCACTCTGTGGGGCTTGAGGTGAGGTAGACCACCATGGTGGAAGAGTATGGATGAGGGAAGCAGTTCACAGGATAATCAGGAAGCAGAGAGAGACTCCACTTACCAGAGTCATGCCCCAATTCCTACCTCCTCTAGCAACACCCTACATGCCTTAATTTACCACTCAGTTAATCCCTATCAAGGGATTAATTCACTGACTGGATTAAGACTCTCACAACCTAATCATTTCTCCTCTGAACCTTCTTGCATTGTCTCACTTGTGAGGTTTTGGGGCCTCCCATCCAACCATAACATTCATTAATACAAGTAAGTCATATTTCCAGTTTGATTCATCTCACAAGTTTTTTATTTTCCTTTTGATTTTTTTCTTGATTTATTGGTTGATCAGGAGTATGTTGCTTAATTATGTTTTTTAATTCTTCAAATTTCTTCGTTTTTGGTTTCTAGTTTCATACTCTTCTGGTTTGAAAAATACTTGATATGATTTAATTCTTAGTAAATTTTATGAAACTTATTTTGTGAAGCATTTTTCATATATAGTTGAGAAGAACATGTATTTTGCCAATGCTGAAGAGAATATTTTATATAGATCTGTTATGTCCTTTTGATCTGTGGTGGTATTCAACTCTTCTAATTCTTTATTGATTTGATGTCTACATTATATATCTACTGCTGAATATAGGGTATTGGGTTTCCCTACTTTGGTATTGCTGGATATTTCTACTCAAAGGTATGCCAATGCTAGGTGCACATTTACTTTAACAATTGATATAGTCTCTTAATGAATTTACACTTGTACTGTTATAGAATGACTAGTATCTTGTTATAGTTGTTGACTTACTTTAGTTTGTCTGATATATGGATATATCTCGTTTTTTGCTGTTAACAGTAACATGAAAATTCTTTACTTCTCCCTTCACTTTCAATTTGTTTGTCCTTAAAGGTAGGGTGAGTCTTCTGGGCAGCATATAGTTGGATTTCTATATGTATTTTGGTTGCCAAAATAGGTTTTTTTTGTGTGTGTGAAGAAATGAGAGCTGCAACCACATATTCTCCATCCTATTAACATTTCTGACAAATTTTTAAATTATCACTATGATTTTATTTTGTTTTATGTAAGCCAAATGTTTTTCTTTCCTACTATTTTATTACATAATAAAAAGTAAGAAAATATTTTTCAATACTTTTTTCCCTTTGTTGATTGGAAAAGTATAAATTGTTTCATCTCCTTTATTATATTGAGTTGATTTAAAACATTTGATTGTAACTCTAATATAGTGTAAAATTGTTAATTATATCCATTTCTTCCCAAAGTAATGTTCTTAGTAAATTTTAAGTATCAATGGAGGAGTACTTTAGCCCTTTAAACTTAATCTAGAACTCCTTGAAATACTTAGTTTAAAGCTTCTAAAACACTACTTATTTGTAATTATTCATTAATTTGAAACATATTTTGGATGCATTTATTTTTGAATTTAATCACATTGGTTCCCAGTTTCTGTGTTCATCTTCATTCTGATTCACTTCTCTTTCTGCTGAAGAATCTGATTTAGTAACTCTTCTAGGTAAGATTCAAACTAACAGGAATTACTACCTTAATAATTCTTACTCATCTCTTTTTCATATTTATATTGTTCCCTGAGTTACTCTATTTGTTGTATTATTAATTCTAAGATAACCTTTTATCATATTTAAAGATTTCTTAATTGAGAAGAGAAAAAGTTGATGAAAAGTTAGCATTGGATCACAATTTAACAGGCAGTTTCCTAATACTGCCTGGCTTACAGTCAATAAAATATGTTAACATTTATTAAGATCTTCTCTATACCATGCACTCTATTTTAGAGCTTTACATAAAATATGCTGAAAATTCAAGTTATTTGCAACCTAAGCAGTGCTGGGATTCACAATTATGCAATTTCATAGCCTGCTCGGAAGAAACAAAGTAATTTGAATCTATAAGTCTATTTCCAAACTTGTACAATCCATAACTTTAATTTTATAAATTCTCTAATTATAAACATGAACCAGAACTCCTAATTCCAACTGCTGTCATTATCTGAGTTAAGAGCAATAATCTTCAAAAGAAGAACTGTTCATGCCATGTCTTTTCAAATGCTCCTAGATGATTTATATCTTTAGGAAAATGATGGCAGTGTTTCCTTGGTCCACTTAATCTAGGCTATATCTTTTAATTCATAATGCCTCACCACCAAACAAAGTTTCAATATCCAAACTATACTGGACAACAGCTATTTGTTTTGGGAGGATACTAGAGTTTTAAATACTTGCAAATTGCCTCCTGATCTTCAAGCATGAGTCCACTATGGTAGTCTATCTCTTATCACCAAAGAGGGACAGTTACACTTCTACCTCTTTGGGGGCATCAGAAAACCTCAAACTAATTTGCCACTTGGGTTTTTTGGTAAAGACTGATGATCGCTAATTGGAGGTTCAAAGAAATCTGCCTCTCATGAAATTTGAATTCTTGAAGACATCTATTTTTAAAAGTATTGCACACTTCCAAAAATATTGAAAGTCATGTAATCATTAATTTTCTTAAAATATTTGTGTGTGTGTGTGTGTGTGTAGCACAAATATGTGTGTTTTAGGAAATTGTTTCAGAAAAAAGTGGATTTTATACTTTAGAAGTTAGTGAAAGACCAAGCAATAATATTGATAGAAAGACCCCCCTCAACTCACTAAATTTTCTTCTGTGCAGAATTGTCATATTTTAGTGTATTTCTTAAATGAATGCATATTTCAATTTCATATTCCATGCAGTATATTGAACTATAGTTCATTAACCTTAAAATCTCTATTGGGTGGAACTCAGTTGAACTTTTAGGTTGAAATCAAATCAATTTCAATGAAGTAAAGTTTAGAGTTTAATCTAACAAGCAAGATTTTCTCAATTTGGCTGAGAAATTGAGTTTTTTTTTTCTTTTCTCTATTTTAGCTCGATTTCCCTCAAGTCAAAGTTAATCCAACCTAGCAGTGTTATTATGTTATATTTATTTGATAATTTCAACTGATAGGTTGTATTTTAAAATTCCAGTTCTAACTTGTCAGACCTAAAATATTTGATAATTTCTTGGAAAAAATGGTAAAATAGATAAGATTGCTGAGAATAGTGAAAAGGGATTTGGAGAATACGCTACGGTTTTCAGTATGCCTGAAAAAAAAAATGAAAACAAAACACTTAGTATTTAAGAGTCAAGAGCACAAATTTTCCCTATTCAAAAAGGCCTCAGTTAATTTTTTTTTTATAAAATTAAGATGGAAGTAGCACTATCCTTTACTTGTGTTTAGAAAGGAAAAAATTAGGAAAACTGACATTCAAATGTTAAATTATGTGCCAGTTGCTCCACACAATGGTCAAAACTTTTATAACACATTCTAAGACTGTGAGTTCACTGGAAACCATAAACTCCAGGTTTCTATCAAGACAACCCATGATTTGAATCAAGGTAATTTTAAAAGGATTTATCATTATCATGTCATTTATTTGTTTATATAGTTTCTCTTACTAAAGTCACGATTGATATTTTTATGGGTCATTTGCTATTAAAAGAACTTATATTAAATTTTTATGTTTTTTTCTTTCTTTTTAAAAATATTTAGAATTTGAGGGTCATTTATTGGCTGACCCTACCGTGAATTTTTAATAAGCTTTCTAATCGCAATAATTCTTATATTTCCTCTGATTCAGTACTATTAATCTATTTAATAACAACTTGGAGATACACAGAGATGAATTTGACAAGTTTGAGATACACAGAGATAAACTTGTACCTTTAAGTAGTAATACTGAAATACCTTCTGGCCAAGACAATAAAACTGAACATCATTTCAGTTTAACACACGGGTCTTGCCTTTTATTTTTTATGTTTTTATGTTATTAAACATTTTGATATTGGAGTATGTGAGAAGATTATACATTTTTCTATTTTAACTTCTTTAAAAAATCTACTTAACTTGAAATTAATAGTGCTGGGTATTTATTACCCACTACATCCTTTTATATTTGACATTGTAACTATTTTACAGAAAATGAAGCCTTATTGTGTTGGTCACCCTCTTCTGTTTTCCCTGTCAAACCATGCCTGGTGGTATTTACATGGATCTGTACCAATGACCTTTCTAGGAAAGGCAAGAAAGGCTTTTGGTGGACACACTTTAACAAATAATTTATGTGTATTTTCACCATGCCTTGTAAGGCAGTTATATGCATATTTCCTTGGAGTCATAATTTGTTTCTTCCTTTTTAAGAAATTTTGTCAACTAATGCAAAAACTCTCTTTCGTGGCACATTCAGGTGAAGTTAGGTAAAGTTAAAGAGTACCTACCCCAAAGTACTCTTACTTCTGACATTCACAGAAAATTTGAGAGATAAGAAAAGTTGCTTGGATGATTCACAGATTGAAATGAAGATTGTAGTACTCAAAGTTTATCTTTTAAAAAGGACACCATTTAAAATTAACTGAGAGAGCAGATGTTATCACATATTCCAAATCCCTGACCCTAAATCACATTCATGGTCTTCCTGGCATAGCTAGCTCCCAAAGTATACCACATTGTTGCTATTCTTTAGTGAAAGGATCCAAGATGAAGGTTACCTCCTGGGAGCTGAGGATAAATTTCAGACCATTTTTGTGTTAGATTAAATTCCTTACCACATTGACAACCATCTGGGCATTGGCCAAGGATCTCTTACAACAAAACTAACATCTTTGGGCATCTACATTTAGTGTAGAATTTTTATAACAAAAAGAGCTATAGTAACATCATGAATAAACCCAACATTTAGAGAAAGCAGAATGGGGTAGGAATAAATCTGAAGAAATAATCTGTATTTTAAATACATGTATTTCCATGTTTTATTATTATGTATTATATACTTTCATAATTTTGTCCTTTGATGCCCCAATATTCATATTTTATGATAAAATTATAGAGAACTACTTAGCAAATAAATTAATGGATGATTAATTAAATCCTGTTATTTTTCAATCTATTAATTTTATATTGGTACTATATTATCAGGGGTCCATAAATCATTTTAGCAATACATTTGACCTTCAATATCAGTGTCATAAATTTGCCAATAATTCCAAATCCATCAAGGCCTTTGGAAATCTTGTATGAAAACTTGAATATTTTAGAGTCTGGACTGAAAGATAAGAGAAAGTCTAATTGGTTTATTTCTAAATATGACCTGCCATTTTTCACTTGTGACTTTTAAAATTCTTTGTTCCTTATATCAGATATTTTTATTATAATGTGTCTTGGAAAGTATTTTTTTTCATCTTGTCTATTTGGAGTCCTAAATAGCCATAGTAATTGGATTTCCATCTCGTTCATAAAGTTCGGAAAGTTTTCTGATATAATTTCATTGAAAAAGTGTGCATTCCTTAAATTTATATCTGAAGTTTGTAACTCAGTGCCTTCTTCTATACCAATGATTCTTATATTTGATCTCTTAATGTTATCTCATATTTGTTGAATATTCTGGTCATGATCTCCTAACATATTTTTTATTGTCAATTTTATTTTCAAGAATGTATATTTTTAAAATCTGTCTATTGGGGATGCCTTCAACTGAATGTATTTGATTTATGGAGTGTTTTATTTCCTGAATTTCTGGAGCTTTTTGCAGAATATCTACCTCTTTATTGAAAAGTTCTTTCACTTTCTATATTTTTCTCTCAATTCATTTCTTCATCATCTTTTGGTTTATTGAACATTTTAACTACAAACTTTCTAAATTCTTTATCTGACATTTTCTTCACTATAGTGTCAATGGGATCTTTTGGTAAAACGTTGTTGGCTTTTTGGGGTGACTTGTTTCCTTACTCAGTATTCAAAAGGACTACTATCAGAATACTATTGTGACACAGGTACAACAATATATATAGCAGAACAATTCACAAAAGCCAAGTTATGGAGCAAGTCCAGGTACCCATCAGCAGATGACTGGATAAAGAAAATGAATGGATAAAGAAAATACATTTATATGGATATAAATGTGATCTATAAAATATGTATATATAAATGTGATCTATATTATATATATATATATATGTGAATTTTACTCAGCCTTAAAGAAGAATAAAATTATGTCATTTGTTGATTAGTGGATGAAAATGGAGAACTAGTAGCAAAATGAAATAAGCTAGTCTTAGAAAGCCGAAGATCAAATGTTTTGCTTTATAGGCAAAAGCTAGAGGAAAAAATAAAGAAATAAAAATGGGAGATCCCATGAAAATAGAAGGTAGATCAGTGGAGTAGAAGGAGGAGGTTGAGGGAGGACAGACATAATATAGAATGACCTGCAATGAAATTGATCATATGCTGTGTGTACATGTATGAATATACCACAGTAAATTCTACCCTTATGTATATCTATGAAGCATAAATTTAAAAAATGAACAAATAGAAGGAAGACCAGTGGAGTAGAGGAAGGGGAATGGGGGGAGAAGAAGGAAAGTGGAAATACTGAAGACCAGAATGTAGCAAAATAAATTCCATGCATGTATGAATGTGAAAAAAATGAAACAAAATATTATTTATAACCAAAATTCATGAAGAAACTATTAAAAAATATAACAAGTATGCCCATCCCTACTAAAGATGTTTAAGTAATCTATAAAATTTCCTTAAACCCATATTTGAGTGGTATTTTGGGGGGGTGATCATCCATGCTTCTGCCATGTACAGTTGTAAAAGGAGTTCTGGGACCACTTGCATTAGTTAGGAAAAAAGAAAGCTAAACTGACAGCCTCTTCAACAGATGGTAATGAGAAAATTGAGCTTCCACCTATAACAGATAGAAACTGGTTTCCATCTCTCACTGTATAAAAATCAACTCAAAATGGATCAATGACCTTAATGTAAGACCTGAAACTTTGAAAATACAAGAAGAAAATAGGGAAAAAAACTTAAGATATAGGTATAGGCAATAATTTCCTGAATAGGGCTCTAATATTTTGGGAAGTAATAGCAATAATTGACAAATGCAATGATATCATTCCTAAAAGCTTCTTTGCAGCAAAGAAAACAATCAACAAAGTAAAGAGATAGCCTACAGAATGGGAGCAAACCTTTGCCAACTATTCATCTGGTAAAGGATTGATATCTAGAATATAATTAACTTAAAAATTCAACCCCTAAATAACAAGTAATTCAACCAATAAATGGGAAAAGGAACTAAACAGACACTTATCAATATGATAAGTGCAAATGACCAATAAAGACACAATGCAATAGTCAAAATATTTGACCATAAAGGAAATAAAAATTATGAATACATCAACCATCTTACCTAGTTACAATGTCTGTTTTTGAGAAAATAAAAAAAAATAACAGATGCTGGCAATGATGCAGGGACAAAAAATCCTTATATTCTGTTGGTGAGAATGGAAATTAATATAACTACTCTGTAAAACTATAGATACTCTTCAAAATCTAAAAATAGAATTACTAATTGATCTAGTTATATCACTCCTAGGCATATACCAGAAGAACATCATGTCAACATACAAAATCATACACATGTGCTTACTGAAGCATTATTAACAAGAGCCGAGCTATGGAATTATCCTAGAAGTCCATCAGCATATGAACAAATAAAAATGTGGTGTATATACACAATGGATTATTATTCAGCCATAAAGAAGAACTAAGTCATCTCAGTTTCAAAAAAACTGATGGAACTTGATTTTGTTATGTTAAACAAAATAACCTGGACTCACAAATACATAATTTATCTCATATGTGAAATCCATGAGATAAAAACAAAGGATTAGATGAAAGAAGAAGAGGAACTTCTAAGAAAATTGGAGGGGAAGAGAAAGAGGTTAATACTGAGAAGGGTTTTAATATTACTAAAGTACATTATGTGCACTTACAAAATTGTTAAACAAAATTTATTTTGTACAGATAATAAACACTAATCATTTAAAAGTGAAATTCATTATAGGGAATGTTAGTTAGATGTAAAGGGGGGCAGTTTTGGTTCGTCGATAACTCCCAGAAAAGACGCTCCGCAGATACAGGTCTCACACGAGGAACTTTTATTCAAGCGGACAAAACGTGTCCGCTCGGGGGAAAGGGGAAAGGGAAAAAAAGAAGATGGCGCACGACTCTTTGTATTGGAATTTCACGGGCTGGGAGGAACCAATCACGGAGGAGAATTATTACAGACTGACTGATGGACCAATGACATATTGGAACGTAATGTGGGAGGCAGGAAGGTTACGGCAACATAAGCCGGAAATTCCTGTAACGGGAAAGGCGGGCTTAACGGCAGATTGACAGGTGTGTTGGGAGGGAAAAAGGTGACTTTATACCTAACAGGGAATATGTACAATATGTACATTATAGGGAATATGTACATATGTACATGATATTGTATCAATATCATCCCTTGATAGGAAAAATTTTAGACATATCAGCATCCTCCCCATCTTCTCATCCTCAGATCCCCTGGAAAGTTTGAGTGTTATCTAGTGGGGAACCTTCTGTGGCCTCTTCTCATGTTGCATGTGAGTACACATTAATGGAAAGTATTTAAGCTAAGCCTTCTGCCTTAACATCCTCCAGTTTTGGACAACTTATGTTTTCATTCCTCATCCCTGTTTTCTCAAACCACAAATGTTAGAATGGGATTTTATTCTTTGGTCTAATTAAATATCATCCAGATCTCCTAGTTGGTACAATGACTTAACTTCTGTTCCTTCATGGCATTCTGAGCATTTGCATTTACCACTTACCTAGTTTCTATGTCTGTATATATGTGACATTTCTCCATGAAATGGCATTACTCTTTTCTAACAAAGTGATTGCTAGTAGATTCAGAGGGCTTGATATTTATATGTAATGGAAGACATTTCTGGCAGCATTGGAAGTATACTTCCCAGGCATACACTTTCTTATCCTCTGGGCAACATGTAGATCTTATTATTTGTGTGCTACTTTTGATGGCATTTAAACATTTTTATGTTCCATTCTCATTTTAAGCCTAAGAGGGTAACAGAAAGTGAATCATTATTTGCATTGTATAAATAGAAAAAAAATCATGCTTAGAGAAGTTAATTGATATGCTCATAATAATTCAACCAAATGATAGAAAATGAGTCATTAAAAAGTCATTCATGTTTTTTTCCATTTATATCATGGCCATTTCTAAATAAAGCCCTGCCTGAAACCAGTTTTCAGAGTTTTCCTGAATTTTCACTCTATTCTATTTGTGCTATGGCATATCTCTTGCTGATTAAACAGCATATTACCTGGGAAAGAGACTAAGGAGGAGATGCAAGATCCCAACATGAACCCTGGTACAGGACAGTACAGATAATTCAAATGAAAACAAATCCACATTCTTAATTCTTAATTATCCTAATAATAAAAGAGTCTGATGGGTATAGGGAGGCACGTGTATAAGAAAATAAATTGAAGAATGATAAAATAATTTATTTTTTATTCCATATTATAAGAATAGAATCAGTTGAAAAGATAGTATTTGGATAAAATCCAGACTTTAAGTATTGCTCTAAAAATGACAAATCTCAAGAACATCCAAATGAGAAGACACATTGAACAAAAATTTATCATTGTTATGCACAAATATTAAACAATTTTACGGGCATCATACTTGATATGTTGGTATCATTAAAAGATGTACAAATTATCTTTGGTTGAAATTACTTAAGGCAACCCAGAAGCTTCAGCTAATTTTGTCACTCAATAAAACTGTAACATTTTTCCTACCATCTGGAATTAATGAAATACCATCAAAAAAAAAAAAAGTAAAGAAAAGAAAAGAAAAGAAAAAAAGATCAAATGAGAGGGTTTTCAAGATGGTGGACTAGAGGGTGGCTGCATTTCATATTGCGCCAGGATTCAGGATTCAAAAGAGGATATATTGAGAGACTTGGGAACAACTCAAAGCCACTGGGTGAGTCTCTCACGTTGGGAGGCGTCCCGGATGGGGCAGTAGTCCCGGAACGCAGGAAACTTTGTGAATTAGAGCTGCCCGGCGAGACACCCCTCCCCCCGCTGGAACAGTGAACACAGACAACTGAGAGCATCGGAGAGGGGGCCACTCAGCACAAAGCTTGGACTCGGAGCACCCACCTGGGCTGGGGGGCGGGGTGCCCAGAGGAGGAACTGCATGGCCAGCTGTTTGGACTCAGAACAACCGGGGCCTGCCCGGAGGAGGAGGAGAAGGAGTGCAGCGGGTCACTTGGACTCGGAGTGACTTCACCAGAGTTACAGGTGGTTGCCAGAGGAGGAGGAAAGTGGTGAGTTGTTTGGACTCAAAGCGACCACTCCTGAACACCGGGGTACTGCCCGGAAGAGGAGCACAGTGGGTCGCTTGGTCTCGGAGTCACCGCTCCTAAATACCCAGGGGGCTGACTGGAGGAGAACGAGGGAGTGGGTGGGTCACTTGGACTCAGAGTGACTTCCCAGGGCTATGGGCGGTTGTCAGGAGGGGGAGGTGTGCAGTGAGTTGCTTGGACTCCTAGTGACTGCACAGGAACACCAGGCGGCTGTCTGGAGGAGGGGGCATGCAGCGGAACGCTGGGACGTGGAGCGACTGTACAGGGCTCCAGGTGGCTGCTAAGAGGAGGGGCCACATAGCTAGGCGATTAGGTGCAGAGCAGGGTCCCAGAAACTAGGAGGTTTCGTGGCGGAAGAGCCACACAGAGACACACTTAGGGGCGGAGAGAAGGTTCCAGGACTGCAGACAGATTCTCTGAGGACAGGCAGGCTAAGGAGACTCATCTGCAAAGGGTGAGGCTCCTAGGCCCAGGAGGTAGGTCTGGGCACCTGGGAACATTGCAGAGGAAGGCAGTCCAGCCCAGGCAGTAGTTGTAGATTGAGGGGAACCGGCAGGAGGGGAACTGACCAGCGAGACCTCCCCACCAGGTGAGTCTTCCCTGCCGGGTGAGGTTTTCCCACAAGGACGGTAAAACCAGAGACATAGGCACAAACAGGCCTTACCTCACCCCGCAGCCTAGTTCCCCTTTGGATGAGCATTGGACAACAAGTGGAGGCACCTCTGCCCACTATCAGGGAATATACCCCACCTGAAGGCCACCACCCCTAGAGGGCAGCTTCCTTGTGGAGCACCATATGATCAACTTCCTCCAAGACTTCAGGCTACTGAAGGCTAAGAGGGGATATACTAGAAATCTTCAGGGGCATTATAAGTGAATAGAGGAAATCTGCAATATATTGGCTGTCCACTGATACCTGAACAATATGAGAAAACAAGGGAAGAAAATGACCCAAACAAATCTAGATGTTACATCAATAAAATCCAATTACAGCATGGCAGAAGAAATAACAGAAAGAACGTTCAGAATGTACATAATTAAAATGATCAGAGAAGCAAACGAATCGACAGTTAAAAGAGCAAATACAGGAAGCAAAAGAACATTTCAATGAAGAGTTAGACATATTGAAAAAAAAACAAACAGAAATCCTTGAAATGAAACAATAAACCAAATTAAGAACTCCATAGAAAGCATAACCAATAGGGTAGAACACCTGGAAGACAAAACCTCAGATATTGAAGACAAAATATTTAACCTTGAAAACATAGTTCACCAAACAGAGAAGATGGTACGAAATCATGAACAGAATCTCCAAGAACTATGGGATATCATGAAAAGGCCAAATTTAAGAATTATTGGGATTGGGGAAGACTTAGAGAAAAAAACCAAAGGAATGAACAATCTATTCAATGAAATAATATCAGAAAATTTCTCAAATCTGAAGAATGAAATGGAAAATCAAGTTCAAGAGGCTTATAGGACTCCAAATACACAAAATTACAACAGACTGACACCAAGGCACATTATAATGAAAATACCTAACATACAAAATAAAGACAGAATTTTAAAGGCTGTGAGAGAAAAGAACCAAATTACATTCAGGGGGAAACGAGTACGGATATCAGCAGATTTTTCAACCTAGACCATAAAAGCTAGAAGGTCCTGAAACAACATTTTTCACGCTCTGAAAGAAAATGGATGCCAACCAAGAATCTTATACCCAGAAAAACTTACCTTAAATTTGACTTTGAAATAAAATCGTTCCATGATAAACAAAAGCTAAAAGAATTTACAAACAGAAAGCCAGCATTACAGAACATTCTCAGCAAAATATTCCATGAGGAAGAGATGAAAAACAAAGAAGCAAATCAGCAAAGGGAGGAATTATCCTAAAGGAATTATCAAATAAAGGAGGAACCAATTCGTGACAAAAAAAAAAATAAATAAATAAAATTAAAAAAAAAAAAGAACCAAATGACCGGGAATACAAATCATATCTCAATAATAACACTGAATGTTAACAGCTTGAATTCATCAATCAAAAGACATAGACTGGCAGATTGGATTAAAAAGAAAAATCCAACAATATGTTGCCTGCAAGAGAATCAACTCATAGAAAGAGATACCCATAGACTAAAGGTGAAGGGATGGGGAAAAACATATCATGCACATGGACTCAGCAAAAAAGCTGGAGTATCCATTCTCATTTCAGATAATGTGGACTTCAAGCCAAAGTTAGTCAGAAGGGATAAAGAAGGTCATTTCATACTGCTTAAGGGAAGCATAAATCAGCAAGACATAACAATCATAAACATCTATGCCCCAAACAGTGGCTCACCCATGTAAGTCAAACAAATCCTTCTCAATTTCAGAAACCAAATAGACCATAACGCAATAATACTAGGTGATTTTAACACACCTCTCTCCCCACTGGACAGATCTTCCAAACAAAAATTGAACAATGAAACCATAGATCTTAATAACACAATCAATAATTTAGACTTAACAGACATTTATAGAATATACCATCTAACCAAGGGCGAATATACTTTCTTCTCAGCAGCACATGGATCCTTCTCTAAAATTGACCATATATTACGCCACAAAGCTAATGTTAGCAAATACAAGAAGATAGAGACACTACCTTGTATTCTATCAGATCATAATGGATTGAAGTTAGAAATAAATGAAAGAGTAAACAATAGAAACTACTCCAACACCTGGAGATTAAACAATATTCTATTATAGGATGAATGGATAATAGAAGATATTAGGAAGGAAATTAAAAAATTCTTAGAGGTAAATGAGAACAAAGAAACATCACATCAAAATCTCTGGGACACTATCAAAGCAGTACTTAGAGGAAAATTTATTTCATGGAGCACATACAATAAAAGAAGTAAAACTCAAC
This sequence comes from Sciurus carolinensis, assembly GCF_902686445.1. Taxonomy (NCBI): domain Eukaryota; kingdom Metazoa; phylum Chordata; class Mammalia; order Rodentia; family Sciuridae; genus Sciurus; species Sciurus carolinensis. The sequence goes on along the minus strand of NW_025920130.1, from coordinate 958,610 downwards.
AAATAAACGACTTAACACTATAGCTCAAAGTCCTAGAAAAAGAACAGACCAACACCAAAAGTAGTAGAAGACAGGAAATAGTTGAACTCAGAGCTGAAATCAATGAAATTGAAACAAAAGAAACAATACAAAAAATTGACAAAATAAATAGTTGGTTCTTCGAAAAAATAAACAAAATTCATAAACCTTTAGCCACACTAACAAAGAGAAGACGAGAGAAAATGCAAATCACTAAAATTCAGAATGAACAAGGAAATATCACAACAGACACGATTGAAATACAAAACATAATTAGAAGCTATTTTGAAAATCTATACCCCAACAAAATAGAAAATTTCAAAGACATCAACAAGTTTCTAGAGACATATGAATTGCCTAAACTGAACGAGGAGGACATACACAATTTAAATAGACCAATTTCAAGTAATGAAATAGAAGAATTCATCAAAAGCCTACCAGCAAAGAAAAGTCCGGGACCAGATGGGTTCTCAGCTGAGTTCTACAAAACCTTTAAAAGAGCTCATTCCAATACTTCTCAAAGTATTCCATAAAATAGAAGAAGAGAAAACCCTCCAAAACACATTCTATGAAGCCAATATCACCCTGATACCTAAACAAGACAGAGACACTTCAAGGAAAGAAAATTTGAGAACAATAATATCCTTAGTGAACATCGATGCAAAAACTCTCCACAAAATTTTAGTAAATCGCATACAAAAACATATTAAAAAGATAGTGCACCATGATCAAGTGGGTTTTATCCCAGGGATGCAAGGTTGGTTCAACATCAGGAAATCAATAAATGTAATTCTCCATATCAACAGACTTAAAGTCAAGAATCACATGATTATTTCGATAGATGCAGAAAAAGCATTCAATAAAATACAGCACCCCTTCATGCTCAAAACACTAGAAAAAATAGGGATAGTGGGAACATTCCTTAACATTGTAAAGGCCATCTATGCTAAGTCCATCGCTAATATCATTCTAAATAGTGAAAAACTGAAAGCATTCCCCCTAAAAACTGGAACAAGTCAGGGATGCCCTCTTTCACCACTTCTATTCAACATCATCCTTGAGACACTAGCCAGAGCAATTAGACAGACCAAAGAAATTAAAGGGATATGAATAGGAAAAAAAAAAACCTCAAACTATCCCTATTTGCTGATGATATGATTATATACTTAGAGGAATCAGGAAATTCCACCAGGAAACTTCTAGAACTCATAAGTGAATTCAGTAAAGTAGCAGGATATAAGACCAATGCACATAAATCTAATGCATTTTTATACATAAGTGATGAATCTTTGGAAAGAGAAATTAGGAAACCTACCCCATTCACAATAGCCTTGAAAAAATTAAAATACTTGGGAATCAATCTCACAAAAGAGGTGAAAGACCTCTACAATAAGAACTACAGAACACTAAAGAAAGAAATTAAAGAAAACCTTAGAAGATGGAAAGATCTCCCATGTTCTTGGATAGGAAGAATTAATATTGTCAAAATGGCCATACTACCAAAAGTGCTATACAGATTCAATGCAATTCCAATGAAAATCCCAATGACGTACCTTACAGAAAGAGAGCAAGCAATTATGAAATTCACCTGGAAGAATAAGAAACCCAGAATAGCTAAAGCAATCCTTAGCAGAAAGAGTGAAGCTGGTGTTCACAATACCAGATCTTCAACTCTATTACAAAGCAATATAACAAAAACGGCATGGTATTCGTACCAAATAGAAAAGTAGATCAATGGTACAGAATAGAGAACACAGACACAAACCCAAATAAATATAATTTTCTCATACTAGACAAAGGGGTCAAAAATATGCAATGGAGAAAAGATAGCCTCTTCAACAAATGGTGCTGGGAGAATTGGAAATCCATATGCAACAGAATGAAACTGAACCCCTATCTCTCACCATGCATGAAACTAAACTCAAAATGGATTACGGACCTCGGAATCAGACCAGGGACCCTGCAGATTATAGAAGAAAAAGTAGGTCCAGATCTTCAACATGTCGACTTAGGACCAGACTTCCTCAGCAGGACTCCCATAGCACAAGAAATAAAAGCAAGAATCAATAACTGGGATAGATTCAATCTAAAAAGCTTTCTCTCAGCAAAGGAAACTATCAGCAATGTGAATAAAGAGCCTACAGAGTGGGAGAATTTCTTTGCCATTCATACTTCAGATAGAGCACTCATCTCCAGAATCTATAAAGAACTCAAAAAACTCTACACCAAGAATACAAATAACCCAATCGACAAATGGGCTAAGGAAATGAATAGACACTTCACAGAAGAAGATCTACCAGCAATCAACAAACATATGGAAAAATGTTCAACATCTCTAGTAATAAGAGAAATGCAAATCAAAACTACCCTAAGATTCCACCTCACCCCAATTAGAATGGCGATTATCAAGAACACAAGCAACAATAGGTGTTGGTGAGGATATGGGGAAACAGGTACACTCATACGTTGCTGGTGGGGCTGCAAACTAGTGCAGCCACTCTGGAAAGCAGTGTGGAGACTCCTTAGAAAACTTGGAATGGAACCACCATTTGACCCAGCTATCCCACTTCTTGGCATATACCCAAAGGACTTAAAATCAGCATACTATAGAGATACAGCCACATCAATGTTCATAGCAGCTCAGTTCACAATAGCCAGATTGTGGAACCAACCTAGATGTCCTTCAATTGATGAATGGATAAAGAAACTGTGGTATATATATACACACACACACACAATGGAATATTACTCAGCCATAAAGAATGATAAAATTATGGCATTTGCAGGCAAATGGATGAAATTGGAAAATATCATGCTACGTGAGATAAGCCAATCTCAAAAATCCAAAGGACGAATGATTTCGCTAATAAGTGGATGATGACACATAATGGGAGTTGGGGGAGTTAGTGTTAGGGTTAGAGTTAGGGTTGGGGAGGTGGGCAAGAATGGAGGAAGGAAGGACTGTTTAGAGGGAAAAGAGAGGGGGGGTGGAAGGGAAAAAATAACAGAATGTATCAAGCAACATTACCCTATATAAATTTATGATTACACAAATGGTATGCCTTTACGCCATGTGCAAACAGAGAAACAACATGTTTCCCATTTGTTTATAATAAAAAAAAGATCAAATGACAGAAAATAAGATGAGGTTTAGCAAAGATCCTGAGAGTAATTGTTATACACATGCATATTTGTGATTGTAATTTCATTTTCTTTTCATGCTTTCCTTCTATGCTTTTAGCTTCTCAAATAGAATAATTGTCTCACTGTTACTTATATGATGTCTGAGTACATTTTGACTGGAAAATTACTTAGTCCTTTCCTTGGCCAAAATGATTTCCCTTCGTTTTGTAAGTTTTTGTTATACTCTGTCTCAGTTTCTCATCGTCTGTAATTTCAGGATAAAACATGTCAATTTTATCAAAAATTGTACTTGGTTTAAGATTTACCTTGTTACTAGCTAACAAATTAGCCTTCCCAAATTTTATGGATGCTGATAGAAGATGAAGAATTTACAGTTCAGTCGCAACGAGGCTCGAATACTCACAAAATGCCATGCATGATAGGTCCATGTTACAAATGTCACCTTATGTGCCTAAGTCCCACAAAGATGACACAGAGTGGAGCAGAGAGCAGATTCCCATGCAATTATGTTGCCTCACAGCTGGGTAGTCTAGAAGGTAGAGAGCCTCAGTTTGTGTAAGGAACTTACATATTCCAAATTTTGCTCCACAGGGAGACATTGTACAAATTATATAAGATAGAAACCTTTTCTCCAGACAGAGGCATGTACTCTTACAAACATATTTTTAAAACTGTTTATTTATTTATTTATTTTTTACAGATTGCATTTTGATTCATTGTACACAAATGGGGTACATTGTTTTATTTCTAAAGTTGTGCATGATGTACATTCATACCTTTTGTGTAATCATACATATACATATGGTAATGAAGTCTGTCTCACACCACCATTTTTCATAATCCCACTCCTTCTCATTTTCTTTGACATAATCTAAAGTTCCTCCATTCTTCTCTCACTCCTCATTCTCCCACCCTCATTATATATCATCATCCACTTATCAGGGAAAACATTAGGCCTTTGGTTTTTTGGAATTTGCTTAATTAACTTAGCATGATATTCTCGAATTCCATCCATTTATTTGCAAATGCCATATTATTCTTCCTTATGGCTGAATAATATTCCAGTGTGTGTACATACCATGGTTTCTTTATCCATTCATCTATTGAAGGGCATCTAGGTTGGTTCCACAATCTAGCTATTATGAATTGACCTGTGTTATGATGTGACTGTGTTACTATAGTATGCTGACTTTAAGTCCTTTGGGTATAAATGGAGGATTGGGATAACTGGGTCAAAAGGTGGGTCCATTCCAAGTTTTTTGAGGATACTTCAAACTGCTTTCCAGAGTGGCTGCCCCAATTTGCAACTCCATCAGCAATATGAAAGTGTCTTTTTCCCCACATCCACGCCAACATCTATTATTGGTTGTGTTCTTGATAATAGCCATTCTAATTGGAGTAAGATGAAATCTTAGAGTTGTTTTAATTTGAATTTCTCTAATTACTAGAAATGTTGAACACTTTTTCATATATTTATTAATCACCTATATTTCTTCTTGTATAAAGTGTCTGTCCAGTTCCTTGGCCCATTTATTGATTGGGTTCTTTATATTTTTTTTGTAAAGTTTTGTAAGTTCTTAATAAATTTTGGAGATAAGTTCTCTATCTGAAGATCGTGTGGAAAGGATTTTCTCCCACTCTCTAGGCTCTCTTTTCACATTATTGATTGCATCCTTTGCTGAGAAAATGCTTTTTAGTTTGAGTTCATCCCATTTATTCTTGCTTTGATTTCTTGTGCTTTGGGAGTCTTGTTAAGGAAGTATGATCCTAAGCCAACATGATGAAGATTTGGATGTACTTTGTCTTCTATTTGGTGCAGGGTCTCTAGTCTAATTCCTAAGTCCTTGATCCATTTTGAGTTGAGTTTTGTGCATGAGAATTAGAGGTTTAATTTCATTTTACTGCATATGAATTTCCAGTTTTCTCAGCACCATTTGTTGAACAGGCTATCTTTTCCCCATGACTTCTTTGTCTAGTGTGAGGTGACTATATTTATGTGGGTTCATCTCTGTGTCTTCTGTACCATTGATCTCCCTATTTTGGTGCCAATACCATACCATTTTGTTACTATTGCTCTGTAGTATAGTTTAAAGTCTGGTATTGTGATACAACCTGCTTCATTTTTCCTGCTCAGGATTGTTTTGTCTATTTAAGGTCTCTTATTCTTCCAGATGAAGTTTATGATTGCTTTCTCTATTTCTATGAGGAATGTCATTGGGATTTTAATTGTAATTTCATTGAATCTGTATAGCACCTTTGGCAGAATGGCTATTTTGACAATATTAATTATGTCTATCCAAAAACATGGGAGACCTTTCCACCTTTTAAGGTTTTCATTAATTTCTTTCTTTAGTGTTCTGTAGTTCTCATTGTGGAGGTCTTTTACCTCTTTTGTTAGATTGATCCCCAAGTTTTTTTTTTGAGGCTATTGTGAAAGGACTGGTTTTCCTAATTTCTCTTTCAGAGAATTCACCACTTATGAATAGAAATGAATTAGATTTATGTGTATTGATTTTATATCCTGCTACTTTGTTGAATTTATTTATGAGTGCTAAGTTTTCTAGTGGAGTTTTTTTTTGGATCCTCTAAATATAGAATCATGTCATTGGCAAATAGTGACATCTTGAGTTCTTCTTTCCCTATTCATATCCCTTTAATTTCTTTGGTCTGTCTAATTGCTCCAGCATATTACAATCTCTAGACACTACTCCTAATTAATTATCAACAGACACCTTCTGCTTTCAAAGTCAGCAACAGAATCTCACTCTTATTACTTGAACAGCCTTCCTTTTAATGCATTTCAATAGGTTTCTATTGCTATATAAGAAAGGATCAACAATGTTACAGTTTAAAATAAGATCCACCTATTATCCTAAAGTGCTCTATGTCAAAAATCTGGCTGGGTAAGGATCAAATCTCTGCTCAGGGCATAAAAAGAGTACACACAAGGTACTGGGCCTGCCTTAGTCTGTGTTGCTATAACAAAATACCTGAGGTTGGGTGCTTTATGAATAAAAGAGGTTTGTTTAGGTTATTAGCTCTCAAGAGCATAGTATTGCATTCCTTGTGAGGGCCCTAGTGAATGTGTCACAAGATGGTGGAGGAGCAGAAAGGGTCATTTAATAGAAAGGATCAAGCATGTGAATTAGTCTCACTTTTAACAACCTGGTCTGATGAAAATTTAAATTCTCCTGAAAAATCTAACTTACTCTTGTAGACCAGAATTAATACAATTATGATGGTGGAGTCTGCAGGACCTCATTACCTTCCATTGTACCACAACATCATTTCTTCGAGGGAATTAAGCCTCAACATGAATTTGTTGTTGTTGCTGGTAGTGGTGGTGGTGGTACTGGAAATTGAACCAAGGGATGCTTAATCACTGAACAACATTCCCAGCCCATTTTATGTTTTTTTGTTTTGAGACACAGTCTTGCTAAGTTGCTTAGGGTCTTGCTAAATTGCTGAGGATGGCTTTGAATTTGCAATCCTGCTGCCTCAGTCTTCCAAATCACTGAGGTAACAGGTGAGCACTACTGCACCTGGCTCAACATGACTTTTGTTGTTGTTGTTGTTGTTGTTTTGTTTTGTTTTGTTTTGTTTTTGCCTTTTTTAAGACCACTTTATTCATGTTACAAGTACAGATATATATCTTGTAAATATTTTATCCCAGTTTATAATGCTCTGCATTTCTTTCACAGTGTTTTTAGAAAACAAATGTTTTAAATTTTAACAAATCCAACTAATTTTTCTTGCTTATACTTTGTGCTTTTCTGTCCTATTTAAAAGTATTTGCTACCATTAGAAATGTACATATTTTATATGCCTCAAATTTTTCTCATAGTTTTCTAATAGAATTTTAATAACTTTGGCCATTTTATGGTATAAAAAGTTTTTTATTGGTTCTTTACAGTCATACATGACAAGAGAATACATTTTGACATAATTAAAAATAATGGACTATAATTTGTTCTATTTTAGTCCCAAGTACTTCCCCTCCCCTCTTTTCCTCCCCCTGTCTCCTTCCCTTTACTCTACTGATCTTTCTGCTATTTACTTATTTTTTTGTTATCATTATTTATTTTATTTTTAATTTTAATTCAATCATTTTTCTGGTTATACACAGAGTTGGAAAGTTTGCATAATCATATATGTATATAGGGTAATGATGTTTGTCTCATTCTGTTATCTTTCCTTCCCCCCAAGCCACTCTCCACTCCTCATTTTCCTCTATACAATCCATCCATCCTCCATTCAAGCCTACACCCGATTATATATCATCATTCACTTATCAAAGAAATTATTCAACCTTTGGTTGTTTGGGATTGTAGGGAACATTCCTCAAGCTTATCTGACAGCAGTCACTGACACCATGGTCTAAGTAAGCCAAACAGTCTGAACAGAGAAACTGAGGTAATGGTAAAGACTCACCATGGAATTGTAGCTGTTGAGGCTGAGTTTGAACTGAGGGGAGGACTCGTTCTGACATGCATCACAGAAAGCTGTGATGTGAGCTCACCCACGCTGTTTTGCCTCATGCTGTGTGCTGGAGCTTGCCATTCCCCCAGTCCTTTGTCTCAGACCTGTTGCTGGGCAGAATTGCTTAGGCATACTTGGTTTGTTTACACTACCTGGACCCTCGACGTATAGTTCACCTATAAGCTGACTCTGTTATACTTTAACAAGCATGTTAACCTGATTGGATAAGAATTCTATATATGTCCTGTGCAACCCTAAATAAAATTAGATCCATGCCTTCAGAGCTTGATCTCCAATGCCTGTGTAAGCGTGCTGGGTAAGAGTAGGCATCATCGTCCTCACCCTCAGCAAACCCATCTCAGAACATCTACATGGGATTGGTTTATTTCTCTTAGCATGATATTCTCCAACTCCATCCATTTACCTGCAAATGCCATAATTTTATTGTTCTTTATGGCTTAATAATATTCTATTGTGTATGTATACAACAGTTTCTTTATCCATTCATCTAATGAAGGGCATCTAGTTTGGTTGCACAATCTAGCTATTGTGAATTGAGCTGCTATAAACATTGATGTAGTTATGTCATTGTAGTATGCTGATTTTAAGTTCTTTGGGTATAGGCAAGGAGTGGGATAGCTGGGTCAAATGGTGCTTCCATTCCAAGTTTTCTAAGGAATCTCCATACTGCTTTCCAGAGTGGTAGCATCAATTTTCAATCCCACCAGCAATGTATGAGTGTACTTTCCCCCCACATCCTCGCCAACACCTATTGTTGCTTGTATTCTTGATAATAGACCTTCTAATTGGGGTGTGATAAAATCTTAGGGTAGTTTTGATTTGCATTTCTCTTATTACCAGAGATATTGAACATTTTTTCATATATCGGTGATTGCTAGTAGATTTTCTTCTGTAAAGTGTATGCACATTTCCTTAGCCCATTTATTGATTGGGTTATTTGTATTCTTCATCAAAAGTTTTTTGAAATTTTTATAGATTCTGGAGATTAGTGGTCTATCTGAAATGTGTGTGGCAAAAATTTTCTCCCACTCTGTAGGCTTTCTCTTTACATTGTTGATTTTTTCCTCTGCTGAGAAAACAATTTTTAGTTTGGATCTATCCCAATTATTGATTCCTGCTTTATTTCTTGTGCTTTTGGACTCATGTTAAGAACTCTGATCTTAAGCCAACAGGATGAAGATTTGAACTACTTTTTCTTCTATTATGTGCAGGGACTCTTGTCTAATTCCAAGGTCCTTCATCCATTTTAGTTGAGTTCGGTGCAGGGTAAGAGATAGGGACTTAGTTTCATTCTGCTACATATGGATTTCCAGTTTTCCTAGCACCATTTGTTGAACAGGTTTAATTTTCTCCATTGTATGTTTTTGGAAACTTTGTTTAGTATGAGATAACTGTATTTATGTAGATTTGTTTCTGTGTCCTCTTTTATGTACCATTTTTCTACCTGTCTATTTTGGTACCAATACCATGCCATTTTTGTTACTATAGCTCTGTAATATAGTTGAAGTTCTGGTATTGTGATACCCCTGCTTCACTCTTCCTGCTAAGGATTGCTTTGGCTATTCTGGGTCTCTTATTCTTCAAAGTGAATTTCATGATTTCTTTCTCTATTTCTGTGAGGTATGTCATTGGGATTTTCATTGAAATTGCATTGAATCTGTATAGTGCTTTTTGCAGTATGTCCATTTTGACAATATTAATTCTGCCTATCCAAGAACATGGGAGATCTTTCCATCTTCTAAGGTCTTCTTTCTTTCTTTAGTGTTCTGTAGTTCTCATTGTAGAGGTCTTTCATTTCTTTTGTTCGATTGATTCTCAAATATTTTATTGTTTTTGAGGCTATTATGACTGGGGTAGTTTTCCAAAATTCTCTTTCTGAGGATTCATCACTTATGAATAAAAATGCATTAGATTTATGAGCATTGATTTTATATCCTGCTACATTATTGAATTCTTATATGAGTTCTAGAAGTTTTCTGGTGGAATTTCCTGGTTCCTCTAAATATAGAATCATGTCATCAGCAAATAGGGATAGTTTGAGTTCTTCTTTTCCTATTTGTATCCCTTTAATTTCTTTGGTCTGTCTAATTGCTCTGGATAGAATTTCAAGAACAATGTTGAATAGAAGTGGTGAAAGAGGGCATCTCTGCCTTGTTCCAGTTTTTTGGGGGTATGTTTTTACTTTTTCACCATTTAGAATGATATTGCCATGGGCTTAGCATAGATGGCCTTTACAATGTTGGGGAATGTTCCTCCTTTCCCTATTTTTTCTAGTGTTTTGAGCTTGAAGGGATGCTGTATTTTATCAAATGCTTTTTCTGCATCTATCAAAATAATCATGTGATTGTTGACTTTAAGTCTGCTGATATGGTGAATGACATTTATTGATTTCTGGATGTTGAACCAATGTTGCATCCCTGGGATAAACCTCACTTGGTCATTGTGCACTATCTTTTAAATATATATTTTTATGTGATTTTCTAAAATTTTATTGAGAATTTTTACATCTATTTTCATTAGGGATATTGGTCTGAAATTTTCTTTCCTCGATGTGTCTCTGTCTGGTTTAAGTATCAGTGCGATATTGGCTTCATAGAATGAGTTTGGAAGGGTTCCCTCCTATTCTATTTATGGAGTACTTTGAGGAGTATTGAAATGAACTCTTCTTTAAAGATTTTGTAGAACTCCCTGAGAATCCATCTGGTCCCAAACTTGTCTTTGTTGGTAGGCTTTTGATGACTTCTTCTATTTTATTGCTTGAAATTGATTTATTTAAATTGTGTATGTCCTCCTCATTCAGTTTGCGTGAATCATATATCTCTAGAAAGCTGTTGATGTCTTTGAGATTTCTTATTTTGTTGGAGTATAGATTTTCATAATAGTTTCAAATTATGTTTTGTATTTCAGTAGTGCCTTCATGATATTTCCTTTTCCTCTCGAATTTTAGTAATTTGAGATTTCTGTCTCCTTCTTTTATTGTGGCTAAGGGTTTATCAATTTTTTTTCAAAGAACAAGCTTTTTATTTTGTCAATTTTTTATTTATTTCTTTTGTTTCAATTTCATTGATTTCAGCTCTGATTTTAACTATTTTCTGTCTTCTTCTACTTTTGGTGTTGTCTGTTCTTCTTTTTCTAGGGCTTTGAGCTGTAGTGTTAGGTCATTTATTTGTTGATTTTTTTCTTCTTTTATTGAATGCGCTCCATGAAATGAATTTTCCTCTAAGTACTGCTTTCATAGTGTCCCAGATTTTTAATATGTTGTATCGTTGTTCTTGTTTTCCTCTAAGAATTTTTTATCCCTCCCCTGATGTCTTCTGTTATCCATGCATCATTCAACAGCATGGTATTTAATCTCCAGATGTTGGAGTTGTTTCTGTTTTTTATTCTGTCATTTATTTCTAATTTCAATTCATTATGATCTGATAGGATACAAGGTAGTATCTCTATCTTTTTGTGTGTGCTAAGAGTAGCTTTGTGGCATAATATACGGTCTGTTTTAGAGAAGGATCCATGTGCTGCTGAGAAGAAAGTGTATTTTCTCATTGTTGGATGGAATATTCTATATATATCCGTTAAGTCTAAATTATCGATTGTGTTATTGAGTTCTATGGCTTCTTTGTTCAATTTTGTTTTGAAGTTCTGTCCAGTGGTGAGAGAGGTGTGTTAAAGTCCCTAGTATTATTGTGTTGTGGTCTATTTGGTTTCTGGAATTAAGAAGGATTTGTTTGACATACATGGATGAGCCACTGTTTGGGCCATAGATATTTATGAGTGTTATGTCTTGCTGATTTATGCTTCCCTTAAGCAGTATGAAATGTCCTTCTTTATCCCTTCTGACTAACTTTGGCTTGAAGTCCACATTTTCTGAAATGAGGATGGATACCCCAGCTTTTTTGCTGGGTCCATGTGCATGGTATATTTTTTCCCATCCTTTCACCTTTAGTCTATGAGTATCTCTTTCTATGAGATGAGTCTCTTGAAGACAGCATATTTTTGGGTTTTTCTTTTTAATCCAAGTCTGCCAGTCTATATCTTTTGATTGATGAGTTCAGGCCATTAACTTTCAGGGTTAGTATCGAGACATGATTTGTATTCCTGGTCATTTTGTTTAATTTTGTTTTTTAACATGCCTTGGTTTCTCATTTATTTGACTATTCCTTTAGGGTAGTTCCTCCCTTTGCTGATTTACATTGTTGTTTTTCATCTCTTCCTCATGGAATATTTTGCTGATAATGTTCTATAGCCAGCTTTCTAGTTGTAAATTCTTATAACTTCTGTTTATCATGGAAGGATTTTATTTTGTAGTCAAATCTGAAGGTAAGTATTGCTGGGTATAAGATTCTTGGCATCCATTTTCTTTCAGAGCTTGAAAAATGTTCCAGGCTCTTGTAGCTTTTATGACCAGGGTTAAAAAATGTACTGATATCCATTTTGGTTTCCCCCTGAATGTAATTTGATTTTTTTCTCTCAGCCTTTAAAATTCTATCTTTATTTTATATATTAGGTATTTTCATTATAATGTGACTTGGTATGGGTCTGTTATAATTTTGAATATTTGGAGTCCTATAAGCCTCTGTACTTGATTTTCCATTTCATTCTTCTGATTTGAGAAATTTTCTGATATTATTTCATTGAATAGATTATTCATTCCTTTGGTTTGTTTCTCTAAGCCTTCCTCAATCCCAATTATTCTTAAATTTGGCCTTTTCATGATATCCCATAGTTCTTGGAGATTCTGTTCATGATTTCTTACCATCTTCTCTGTTTAGTCACCTTTTTTTCAAGATTAAATATTTTGTCCTCTGTGTCTGAGGTTCTGTCTTCCAGGTGTTCTATCCTATTGGATATGCTTCCTATTGAGTTTTTAATTTGGTTTATTGTTTCCATAATTTCAAAGATTTCTGTTTTTTTTTTCAGAATATCTATCTCTTAATTGAAATGATTTTTTGCTTCCCACATTTGCTCTTTTAACTGTTGATTGGTGTGATCATTCAATGCCCGCATTTGCTCTATCATCTCATCCTTTGCGTCTCTGATCATTTTAATTGTATACATTCTGAACTCCCTTTCTGACATTTCTTCTGCCATGCTGTCATTGGATTTTATTGATGTAGCATCTAGGTTTGTTTGGGACATTTTGTTCCCTTGTTTTCTCATATTGCTCAGGTATCTTCCCCTCTAGTAGTGAAAATCTGAGATATTGCAGTTTCCCCTCTATTGACTTATAGTGTCCCTGTATTTTTCCAATAACTCACCTCCTAGCCTTCAGTAGCCTGAATTCTTGATAACTTGATAATGACTTGAATTAACTTGATAACTTGAATTCTTGAGGAACTTGATGTAGTGATCTACAAAGGAAACTGCCCCCCTAGGGGTGCTGGCCTCCAGGTGGGGTATATTCCCTGCTAGTGGACAGAGGTGCCTCCACGTGTTGACCGACGGTCAGCTTAAGGGGCACTAGACTGTGGGTTGGGGCCCAGCTGGTCTGGGCCTTGGTCTCTGGTTCTACCTCTCTGGTGGGGAAGTCTCACCCTGTGGCTTTGAGCTCCTCTGAGTCCCTCACTACCTCCTCTTCTTGAATTCTGTTTCCATAAATGTGCCTCAAACTGCATCAGAGTAAGCAAACAACTTGGGATAAACAGTACTGTTACCAGCCCTTTACTCAACCAATAACTCAAAGGCAGCAGCATTCTGAGCAACACCTGGTCCTGGGGGGAGGAAGTCAGAGACCAGCAATGAGAGGACCAGGGTGCTGGGGAGTGATGGGTCCAACATTCTCCCTAGCAGAAGACCGAATTCCTAATGGGCCGGACCCGAGCCAGACTGGGGAAAGGAGGGGAGGGAGCACAATTTTTTATTGTGTACTTGACATTGTGAATGATAAATTGTAAAAATGCTTGATTCTTCTCTGTTCTTGAAAGACTCTTCTTTTTTCTTGTGAGACTCTGAAGTTTGGAAGAATTAACCTAGAACTCATTGTCCTCTCTTTCTTGTAGTAATTATTTATCATTTCCAGACTTTCAGGATTTGCATTGCTTAGGAAGTTATGAAATCATCTCTATGAAGGTTTTTCATTGGAGTTTATGTGGATTGTTGGGCTTACTATACTTTGCCTATCTCCTAAGACTTCATTATTTATTTTCCAGAGCATCTGGATTTTCCAACACTATGCTCCATTTCATGGAGCAAGGAGACAGCAAATGTCTACATGATTTCATGTCACCTCAAGCAACACAGTTTAAGGAGAACTTCCTAGAGAAAAATGACAAGGCACATTTCCCAGTTATGATATTATCCCTCAGTCAAGTCTCCACCCTTTCAGTTTCTGCTTGCTTCTGGCCATTTTCCAGGGCCTTCCTATGGTTTATTTTATTGTTCATGTTTAGGTTTTAACATTTATTTGTAGGAGGATTAATCTAACATATGAGCTGTTCTACCATTACTTCTAGGAAAATTCCTTTATGGTACGATTTCCTTTAAACACAGGTACTAGATTCATAAGTTTTCCTTTTATTATAACTTCTAGCATTTTATAAATATTTTCTCTATTTCACAACAAAACATAATTAGATTTTTAAACTATATGGACATTGATTTTTGAGAGGCAGTATTGATTTTATTTATTTTCTAGGACAACTACTTATTGCTCCTACTATTGTATAAAACTGTGCTTTTCTCTCTAGATATTCTCATAATTGGTAAATATTGTTATATTTTCTAAAACTTTGTTTCAGGTTTGATGCTAGAAATATTTCAAATATCTGTCCAGAAGCAGAAATTTCATCTTTAGGCTGGGGATCAACAAATTCTACCATAAGGTATCCTTACCTGATATTTCAAAGCCCTTTATAGAAGTTTTAATTTATTTTGGATTATGCTACATTTTTTTTCAAAAACTGGCCCTTATTTATCAATGTACGTGGTTTTGGAATGTTATACTTCTCTTTTATTTTACTTGGGGAATGAGTGCAGAAATGATAGTAGGCTGAGTAATTCAATATTCAGCCTTGTAGATAACTCCTTGTTAGTGCTACCACCCACCCTCCCTCCCTTTGTGCTACAATCAGGATTCTGAATTCTGCTGGGCAGATCCAGAGGAGTCCTCCCCTCCCCTGCTATTGCCCCTATGAGTGCTTCATGGACCTATTTTCTCCATAAATAAAAATAAATTTCTCATACCCACATGATCTATTTTCTGTCTCATTTGCTTTTATGGGCTTATTACCATGTTATCAGATTCTCAGAGCAAAAAAATAAATAAACAGTAGGTTTGATTAGTCACCTTGAACTCACTGTCTTCTTGTGCCTCATTTTATTTTCTAAACTGATGTGATCATTAAAAAATGAAAACCTTTCATATCAAAAGTTTTCAAACATATTCCTCTGCATGGTTGCTTTTTAAAAGTCAGATCAACATTTTTTATATATAATCCTGTTAGATTACATTTCACGACCCTCTTGTTAAGCTTTTAAAATGCTTTTGACTCTATTTTGTCACCAGAAATATCAAGCTCCCTTCTGCCAATATGCCATCACATATGGTGGTTTAACTTCTACAGCATGATTTGAAAAGCTTCACTGCATCACTGTCAGCCTGAATTCTGACTTAGATAACTAATCTGAGGTCCCTTCCCAGGTTCAGAAGCAAATTGTTTGTTGGTCTTTTTGAACTATACCGTTGATACAACTCAAGTTATTTGTTCAAAAGGAGAGACAGAAATAGTTAAGGAAAATTAAATGCATAGTATTTAAAATGCATTATCTCTATTAAATTGTAAACATGAGGATTTACATTTTCTCAATATTACAGATGGAAACAGTGAGGTAGAAGTGGGTTGCATCATTGAAATATAACCCAGTAATTGAGAATAATGAGACATTAGCTCATAGTTCACATTTGCAAAACTCATGTCCTTTTAACCGATATACACTTTCATTTTGATGTAATAAAATATCCAAGCTTAACAATTGAATTTTTTCCCATATGATAATTCTTGGCTCAAAATTTACAAGAAATAACTCAATTTGCTCTAGTTTAGTTCTTTTCTTCAGGAAGGATTTTTTTTTGTTGTTACAATCAACAAATCACACAATTTCCAAACTTTAGCAGGTAAACAACTGCTATATTAGTTTACTTGTACTAAGATATTAAATGCTTCTGTTCTTCTCCTCATTGCTCTCTTATGGGGGAAAAAAATAAATCACTGTTAAAACTGGAGGTATTTCATCTGTGCTCCAACCAGTGAGAAGGAGATTGGCCAGGCATAGAAAGTATGTAATAGTTTATTATGCCTCATTTTAAGAACTTTCCTAATGACTTTCTTTGCTACTTGTTAGAACTACATCAAGTGGTCATCTATGACTGCAAGGGAAATAGAGAAATGATTCATATCATTTTGACTCACATTTCCATTTCTAGCTCATCTCAAAGACAATCATTGTGTTGTTTACTGTATGCTAATTTTTTATAACTCACTCTAATGTTGATGTTATTATTAAACATACATGTATTTTAACATAAATGAGTTTTGGGCTTTATTACTTTTCTACTTTTAGTACTTCAGATTATGCTTATCAGATCCATCCACTTCCGTATGTGTACATTGTTATAGTTTACATATTATGTGTTCCCCAAAAGCTCATATGTAAGACAATGCAAGAAATTTCAGAGGTGAACTGATAGTGTTATGAGAATGTTAACCAAATTCGTGCATTAAGACTGAAGGAGGTAGGTCTCTGGGGGTGTGCCTTTGAGGTGGCACTTTTTCTTTTTGATGTTAGTTGATCTTTATATTATTAGATGATATACATGTGTCACATTTAGAAAGGTAAATATATACTCTGCAACTGTTTAAATATGCTGTGTCTGAGTGAAGCAATTTCTCTCTCTCTGTCTCTCCTTACTGATGCCATGTCCTCAGGCACCTTCCTCTGCCAAACTCTTCTACCATGATGTTTTGGCTCACCTCAGGCCCCAAAGAATGGAGTTGGCCTTACATGGACAGAGACCCCTGAAACCAAGAGCTCCTAAATAAACTTTTCTTCCTTTAATTGTTCTTGTCAGGTCTTTGGATTATAGCAGGGAAAAAGTGGACTAAAATATACATGTACTCAAGTATTCTAATCATTGAGTAGGACTCCGTGATGCACATTCAAAACATGTAATATTCAAAATTCCTTCTCCTTACTGCAGAATCCATCTGTGTACAAATCCTTGTGTGTGTACACTTATGAGCCCTCTGAGAAACTCTGTGGGATACATATACAGACACAGAATACTTAATTTTACTAATTAATGTCAGATAGCTCTCCGGAATGTTGATACCATTATGCATCCCCAACCACATACCTTCCCTACTGTACATGTCATGACCTCAGATTTACTACGAGGATTTTCCAAGTTATACAGACTTAATAGGCACAGTAGTTTTGACTATTTTAAGTTTAATGAACCTGCAAACATTGGCTATGTGTCTGCCTTTATGTGTTTCTTAACCTTCCTGTTATTTTTCCCTGTATCTGAAGTTTTCAACCTCTGTTCACCTTTGTTTCTTATCACTTATCTTTACTTTTTTTTTTGACGTTTGCTGATCTTTATATTATTAGATGATACACATGTGTCACATTTAGAAATGTAAATATATTCTCTGCAATTGTTTAAATATGCTAACTTCATTGAATAAACATATTAAATTTTCATTAGTGCCATAAAGTTATTGAATGAATATGCTTAATTATAATGACATCAAATGTTTCTTTTCATTTTTTATTTGTATTTATATTGAAAAAATAATGACTGCTTATCAGTATGGGATACAGTGTGATACTTAAATGCATTTGATCATTGTGATTTGATCAGCTCGGGATGTATAGGTAATCCATCATCTCAAACATTTATCATGTCTTTATAATGAGGATATTAAAATGCTCTCTTCTAGTTATTTTGAATTATATGACACAATATTGCTAACTATAATAAGTATTTTATTTTGAATCTGTCTTTAAGAAGTGTTTTTCCATCTGTGTTGTATCCAGCTCCTGGAGTCCACCACCTCATTCACTGCATTTTTCATTCCTATACACAGCATATCCAGTATTGTAAACACCACAAAATCTACTTCCTGACTGTGAGTCTGCCTCCATCTTAAAAAGAGTCTGGTGATTACACTGATCCAGGCTAATCTCCTAATTTTGAGATCCTTAATTTCACTGCATTTGTAAAATCCTTATATTCATGGGTTTGGGATATTAGGACCTGGATATATTTTGGGAGCTACCTTTGAACATTCATATGTCGAAAAAAAAAGAATACAAAATATATGCAACACATAGCTTCATTATAAGAAAGTAAAGGATTTTTATATTAGCAAGTAAAATTCAGGAGGAGAAATTACTAGGAAAAAAGAAAGATTTTAAAATTATTATTACTGATTAAAGAGGAAATGGAAAAGTGGGAGAGAGGAGAGGAAGGAAAGGCGAAATATTGGAAGCTGAATCTGAGCAAATTATTTTCTGGGCTTGTAAATTATGTCAAAATGAGTCTTGATGTTATGTATATCATAATGAACTAAAAAATTTAAGAAACAATTTGTGAAAATTATAAAATCCAGTTGTATGTTCATTAAATTATAAACCAATTTCAAACAAATGAAACATGAACTGACTAAAGAGAAAGGTGAAAGAAGAAAATTTGGCATTATATTTGAAGGCTTCAATATTTATTTCTGAATAATTGGAATTATAATTGATTTAAAATTATAAGTTAAAAAATAGGGTATTTAAATATATAAATAATCTACATTTTCACTGTTTAAAATTTGTAATTCCAATTAAATTTAAATGTAATAGGGAAAAATAGACTCGAATAACAATATGTACCTATTCATCAAATCTATATTTCTGGAATGCTATACCCAATGTAAACATGATCAAGATCATTTGGAAATTAATTTAATTTTTTAACACAATGAAATTTAAAATATATACATATACACACATGTATACATGCATAACTGAAACAAAATAAAAACAGGAAAATGTCATATTTGTCATTTTTCCTATTCACAAAGTAGCAATTAGGAGGAAATGCACAGCTTTAAAGACTGCTTTTAGAAAAAAGTGAGTAATACAAATAGTGTTCTAAACTTCTAATTAATGGTTTAGATAAAGTCAAACTAAGAACCAAAGAAAGTATAATGAAGGGGATTAAAGTATAAAGCAGAAATAAGTAAAAATGACTCAAATTCTGGTTGTTTAAAAGTAACAAAGTTGAAAAACTTCTAGCCAGACTGACCAAGAACAAGAAGATAAAGATGACCAAGAGTAAAAGAGAAATGACAATAAAGGAGTATTGCTAATAGGATTATGCTCACTAATTTTACATAAACATGTCAAATGTACAAATTTCTTAAAAAACTGCAAATTCAAAATTTTCTCAGGAGATATATAAACTTGTGTTCACTTATATGCATTAAATAAATTTTATTAGAAGTTCATAAAAATATAACAAAATCCAGAATTTCATTGTAAGTGGAATTTCATTGTAAATTCTACCAATATTTTAAAATTAAAAATAAAATTATTTTACTAAATTTTTCAGAAAATAGAAGAGAGAGAAAATTGTCAAGTAATTTTATCAGGTCACCATTTCTTTGAATCAACAACAACAACAACAACAACAAAAAATATATACATATACACATATATATATATATATGTATACACACACACACACACACAAGGAAAAAGTAAGCAGATATACAAAAGCAAAACAACACAATACCCTTTCATAAACATACATTTAAAACAGTTAACAAAATCTTAGGAACTATCCAGCTAAACAGAACATGATGATCCGTATTCCACGTAGCTTATTTCAAGAGTGAACATTAGTTTACAATGTATTACCACATTGCCACATGTGTAGTTGAAATGAAAGATTGACAATTCCAAATGTTGATAGGGAAAATAAAATTACTTTAGAAAATATTTTTCACAGTATGGTGTAAAATTAAGCATCATTCAGATGATATAACAATCTTATCTTTATGTATTTTAACAAGATAATGTAAAAACATTACACAATGAATTAAATATTAAGGCTCAACATAGAATTAAATTCAAAGGAGAAACAGTATGGATAAACAAATATTGGTATATTCATATTAGATAGCACTCAGCAACAAAAATGAATGATAGCCTGATAGACAAAAATACAGAAATGAATCCCAATACCATTATCTTGATTGAACAAAATTAGACATTAAGGAGAAAATGCTATAACTTTCTATTGACATAAAACTCTATAGAATCTAAACAAATCTAATGTAACAAGAATTGCCTTCACCACTGGGGGAAGAATATGGATGTTGACTTGAGAGAAATGTTCAATAAAACTTTCATCATTTTGGTAGTCAAAAAATCTACACATTTTTGGAAACTCATCAGCTTAAAATAAATACATGTTAAACATTTTCAATGAATGTAGTTTTAAAAGACTACATTTTTTCCCCATTTACTTTATAATGTACTTTTTCCTATTCAGGCCTTTAATCTATGTAGACTTTACCTTCATATATTTTATTTAGGTATGTGTTCTGTTTAGGTTGAATTTTTATATTTTCCCATGTGTAATAAACATTTTTGTAAATATTCTACTACATGTAAATTTTCTTATGAATTGTTCTCCCAGCCTTGTTGGAGCACAAATATGTGTGTACATATATACGTATACACATACATATATGTGTTATTTACACATGTATGTATATATATATATGTGTGTATATATATACACTTATACATATATATCTGTTTGTATATGTATATATATATATATACATATATTTATAAAAAATTGTTCAGAAAATAAAACAGGAATAAAAGATATCAGCTAATTTCATGAGGTCAGCTTTTCTCTGAATCTAAAACTGAAACAAATACTAGAAAATAACAAGCAGACATAGAACAACAACAAAACAAAAAATACCTCCCATGAATATACATGGAATCCCTCTTTTATCCATTGACTGATATAATTGTTCCCATACCACCAGTAACTGTATATTACATTAAAATACCCTACTATAAGATGGGCATGTTGGTGCACACCTGCAGGAGGATCAAAAATTCAACACTAACCACAGCAACTTAGCAAGAGTCTCTTAATATATATATATATATAGTACACACACACACATATATAAAAAAAAAAAAATATATGTATATTTATAAGTGAAAGAAAAATAGACTTTTTCAGAGGGGGGATAAGAATAGGAAAGAAAGTGGAATGAATTGGATGTAACTTTCCTATGTGCATATACAAATACAAAACAGTGAAACTCCACATCATGTACTACTGCAAGTATGGGACCCTAATTCAAATGAGTTATACTCCATGAATGTATAAGATATTACAATATACACCCTACCATCATCTATATCTAAAAAATACCCAAGTTCTGTTACAGAGAAATATGTAATCTAATCATATGAAGGTTAATGTTTTTTAAAAAGTAAAAAACAACTTAAGAAAACCATAAAGCATAGAACAAGCATAAGTAGTAAATAGAAAACATGAATGAAACACATAAACTCAACTACATTGATGTATCATTTAACAATGGAGATATGTTCTAAGAAATTCACCAATTAGGTGATTTTGTCCTCATGCAAACAACGATTCATTCAAGCACAAGAGAAAGTGATAGAATCCAAGGACAAACAGGAATGGTATGAGACTGCTGCCTATGTAGGACAGTATACTGTTTATAGTAATTTTGTTTTTAAAATTAGAAGGAATACATGTTAATGTAATGAAAGAAAATACAGTAAGTACATGAACTAATACCATAGTAATTCATGATCTTTATTGAGCTTCATGTATTATACATAAATGTTTGTACTTTACTTTTATACAAGTACTAGCATAGGTTCATTTATACCAGCATTACCACAAACATGTGAGTAATATGTTGTGCTATTTACTTATGGTGGATATGGTGTTAAGAGGCAACAGAGATTTTTAACTCCCTATATATCAACAATCATTTTGAATATCCATGATCTAATTGTACCAATTAAAAGAGATTACCAGAGTAGATCACTGAACAAGATCCATCTACATATCTAGAAAAGTACTTCAAATATAAATACATATATAGTTATGGTTAGGATGACTACTATCAAAAAAACAACAGATAGTATGATAAAGTTACAGAGAAAATGCAACCCTTTTACATTGTTAAGAGGTTGTAAATTGTTACAGACATAATGGAAAATCATACAGAGTTTGCTTGAAAATTACAAGTAGAACTACTTTATTCTTCAGCAGTACCACTTCAGAATATTTAGCCAAAGGAAATGAAATTGGTATCTTGAAAATATAAGGATCCTCATATTCTTTACATTACTCACAACAGCTAAAATATGGGAACAATTTCAGGGTACATAGATAGACGAATAGATAAATAAAATAAAATTTATACATGTACACATAGGTGTATATATATATGCATATACACTTATATATGTATATATTATACATATATATTTACATACATATATATTATGCACTATTATGCATCCATTAAAGAGAAGGAAATTTTGTAATTTCTGACAACATGGAGGATCCCAGAGAACAGTGTTAAGGAAATTAACGTACCCACATAAGGACACATACTAACTATACTGTTTCACTTGCATGTGGAATTTTTAAAGTCAAATTCATAATGCCAAAAGTACGATAGTGGTTTTCAGGGACTGGGTAGTAGTTGGAGAAATGGGGAGATGTTAGTTAAAGGGTACAAATTTTCAATACAGATAAATTCTGGGGATCTAACTTATAGTATGAGTGTGTGGTTGATAGGGAAATAGGTCAATCTATTATAGTTGTAAACCTCAACCCTTCTTTGTAGACCAAGCAGGCAGAAAGTCAATAAGAACATAGTTTAACTCAATTGTGTCATCAGCAACTGCCTATCATAGATACCTGAGGACTACTTCATCCAAGAACAGTAGAATGAATATTCTTTGCTCACATGTAACACCTACCGAAGATGACCCCATTCTCAGTCATCAAGCACAACTTAAAAATATTAAAATAATTAAAATTTTATAGTGTTTGTTCTCAGAAAACAGAATTGAGAAGACATCAATAAAAAAATAAATGGAAAATTCTAAGAATTGTTGAGATTAAACACCAGACTTGTAAATAATACATACACAAAAGAGAAAATTCTAGAATCAATTAAAATGTTTTGATTAAATGAAAATGAAAGCACCACTTTTATGTGACATGGCAAAAGCAGTGCTTGGAGGGATTTAATATTCATTACATATTAATTACATGGGAATGATCCATGAAAGAAAAAATTGATAAGCTGCACTTCATTAAAATTAAAAATTTGGTTCTGCAAAAAAAGACCATATCAAGAGAATGAGAAGATAAATCACATACTAGGAGAAAATATTTGCTTAAACAAAGCAAACAGAAAACAAAACTTCCACATTTGATAAAATGCTGTTAATGCAAACTATATACTCAACAAAAAAATTCTTAAATCAACAATAAGAAAAACAAGCATGCTGGTTTAAATAATAATAAAAACATCACAAGACCTGAACAGACATTTCACAAAAGAAGATGGCAAGTAAGCATAAAAAAACATTTCACATCACATGTCATTAAGGAACTGTAAATTTAAGCAAGGAGATATCACCACGCACCCATTAGAATGACCAGATACATATAACTGACAATAATAAGTTATGGGAGGATGTGGCAGAGCAATAGGAATTCTCATTCACTGTCAGTAGGAATGCAAAGTTATACTGATATTTTGGAAGAGTTTGACAGTTTCTCACAGAAGTATACATACTCTCATGTGCTCCTTAGTGTTTCCGAAGTACTAAAATCATGTCCACAAAAAATTCTGCACACAGATGTTTATAGTAGTCTTAGCATAACTGCTAAAACTTGGATGCAAATAAGGTGCCCTTTATTAGGTGAATATGTAACAACAAAGCAAAGCAAAACCTGCAGTACATCTAGACAATGGAATTTTACTAACCCAGTTCTAAAAACAAATGAACTATATGACCATGAAACAGCAAGAAGGAAATTTAAGTGTCTAATAAGAAATTAAAGAAACCAATCTGAAAAGGCTATATACTATGATTCCACTACAGGACATTATGAAAAATGCAAATTATGAAAACTGAAAAGATTGGGGTCATGCAGAAATGTGTGAATAGACAGAACACAGAAAATTTTTATGAAGGACAGTGAAAATTTATATGTGGCACATGAAATTATAAATTTGTCCAAACTTACAAAATGTAATATACTAAGTGAACCCCAGTGTAATCTATGAACTTTGAAGAGCATAACTCTTCAGTGTAGGTTTCTCATTTTTAACAAAAGCACAATTCTCGTAGGGAATGTTGATACTGAAAGAAGTTTTGATGTGAACAAAATACTGCTCTAAAATAATAATAATGTTTCTTTAAAAAATGATGTTTTCCAAAGTTGATATAACAAATTTATGATTTATGCACTTCAAAACTTGAATTTATTAACACAGCTCTTAGAAATCAGAAGCCCAAAAGTTTGTAAATTTCAGGTTCTATAGCCTGCCTACATTCTGTCTCAAGGGTTTCTCCTCCACCTTCCAAGCCACAACATTGTAACTTCTCTTCCTCTGATCTTGTTTTTCTCCTTACATCATCTTCCTCTCAGATGCAAATCATCTGTTCTCATTCCTTATAAGGACATTTGTGATTAGCTCACACTCATAATCTAGAATAATCTTTCTCCTTCAATGTATCTAATTTAACTAGTCTTCAAAGTTCCTTTTACAGTGTAATGTAGCACATTTATAGGATGCAGGGATTAGGATATGGAAATCTTGGTGTAGGAGGCATTATTCTTCTTACTATGCTTTATTGCTTTATTTCTTATTTCTTAGGAAAAAATGGAACTCTCTTAACTAGAAAGAAGACAATATTGACTAAAAATGTCTGTAATGGGCTATGATTCTAAAGTAGTTTTGTTAAAGTCTCTCCCCAGGGTCCCATGGTAACATATTGAATTATAATATGTTTTATGTGGAAAATAACTTGTTCTGTGAGTCATGAGTGTAGTGATTTCTCACCCATTCAAAAGTGATTCCAAATTCACAAGAGTTATATAACTTTCTGTATAATTTTTCATCTACACTAATTCTCTTAAAAGAGAATATTTGGAAACTGCAGTATATTATAACCCTAACTTGTCTCAAACATGACTGTCACTTTTCATATATTTTATTTTCATGACATTGGAATTGCTAAAATCCTTTATTAACCAGTTATTCTTATCCATCCTCACCATTTTTGAGTCATCCAGAATTTGTCTATCCATATGATACAGAAATATAACACTGAATATTTGAACTCAACTTTGGAAATCTTTAACTCCTAAAGTTACTAATTTATAGTCTGAATCTGTGCAAATCATTATACTACATCTGAATTTTGCTTCTTCACTTGTGAAACTAGGATAATGATTCTTTATTCCTACTTCTGAGCATATTCAGAGAATCAATACATAATTATAATTTACAATTTACCAAATATTCTACAAATGAAAATTATTACTGACATAAAAATTCACTTTAGAGTATGTTCATTCTGCTAGGTAAACATATATGTTGGTTAAAAATTTTCTGAAGGGGTATTTGATATTTGCATTTGACCAAATAATAAATTAATAATAATTCAATTGCATTCACATGAGTGTAGGAAAGGATTTTTATGAAACATACTCATCATAGGAAAGACCAACCAAATAATACATTAACCATTGTATATTAGTATGAAAAAAAACTATGTAGTGTTTTCAAATTAGGGTTATAATTATTGTAAGGATGCATATACTTCTGGGGTTGGCTTATGGAAAAAGATATTTCAGGTTACTATAGATGGTTGAATCTCTAATTTGTTGGTCATATACACATATAGGTAATTATGTGAACTACATCAGTTATTGAATATCCTTATTTCCATGTGTAATGAACTATTTTTATTTATTACTTTTAATAAAACTATTGTTTTATTTTAGCATTTATAATGACCTACAATAAGCATGCTTTGATTTTAAGTATAGAGGGAAGAAATATATTCTTTAAAAAGTGGTTTCTATATTGTTTCTCCAAAGCAATGGGAAAACAATGGTGGGAAAGTCACCAAACAATTATACAATTACAATAAATAAATAAAGAAATAAATAAAGAAATAAAGAAAGAAAGAAAGCATCAAATCATGGACAAGTGGGGAAATCTGGTTAAAATAATCCTCATATTATAGTATTCAAATGTACAATTTTTATTGAAAAAACTGCAAAACTTTAAAGAAAAAACTCAAGACTGTATAGCCATTTGAAGAGAAAATAAATACATGAACATAAACCATCCCTGAGCAAGCTTAGACATCAGAATTACAAGACAGTGACCTTAAAACAACTGCCTTAAATAAACTTAAAGAAAAAAAGAAAACTATAAATAAATAACTAAAAGAAGTCAGAAAAATTAATCATGATCCAAAAGAGGATATCAAGAAACACTAATCATACAAAGATACCAAACAGAAATCTACAGCTGGAGAAAAAAAATAAAATGAAAGATTCAGTACAGGCATTCAAATGCAGATTTGAGCAAGCAATATACATTGTCATGAACCAAAGAAAGGGCAAGTTAAATTATTGCACCTAAGGAACAAAAAGAAAAAGGAAGAACAATAAATAATGTCCAAGGGACATGTGGGACATTATGAAACAGACTAATACAGATTTTATGCAGTAGTACCAAAATAAGAAGAAAAAGAAAAAAGCCAGAATATTTGAAGGACTTCTTGACCCAAATATCATGAAAGACATGAAAAACACATAAAAAATAATGAACACTAAGTAGAATAAACACAAGTAATCCATAGCAATAAAATTTTTAATTAAATTACCAGAGCCAAAAGACAAAAAGGGAATCTGAAAGCAAACAAGGAAATAATGATCCATCACATAAATGGTAACTTCAACAGGACTTCCAACAGATAACTCATCAGAAACCATTATTGTCAGATGGAAATAAGATAACATTTATATTACTGAAAGACAATAGAATAAATCTAAAATGATTTTCCTATGTACACATATGAAGATATCTAAGTGAACCCCACCATCATGCCACATCATTTTGTTTCTATGGTTTGTACACCATGTAGATTCATACCATTCATGTAATCATACATGTACGTAGGATAATGATATCTGTCTCATTCCACCATTTTTCATACACCCCTCTCTCTCATTTTCTTCTACATAATATAAGTTACCCAATTCTTCTCTCACTCCCCACCCCCGCCCCCCATTATATATCATTCTCCACTTATCAGGGAGAACATTCAGCCTTTGTTTTTTTGGAATTGACTTATTTCACTTAGCATGATATTCTCCAATTCCATCCATTTATTTGCAAATGCCATAATATTATTCTTCTTTATGACTGAATAATATTCCATTGTATATATATACCACAGTTTTTTTTATCCATTCATCTGTTGAAGGGCATCTAGGTTGGTTCCATAATCTAGCTATTGTGAACTGAGCTGCTACAAACATTGATGTGACTGGAACAAATATCACAACCTTGGGATAAATCCCTTTTGGTTATGATATATAATTCTATTTATGTTGATGAATTTGGTTTGCTAGTATTTTTGCAATTATATTTATAACAGATGTTGGTTTTTAGTTATCTTGTGATGTCTTTGGATTTGGACGGTCATTTTATTTATTCATTAAGTTACAATATCTGGCATATAGTACTAATACTGTAATAAGAATAGCCACACTTTATTGAGCATAGAATTTTTTTTTCAAGAGCTCTATTTATTATTTTTGCAGATATTTTACCACATCACTCTCATAAAAATTATATGAATTAGGTACTATTATTTCCTCTGTAATGAAAATAAAAAGTAAAACCAGAAAACAAAAACCAAAACACAAGCCAAAAATGCCCCAAATTCCCAAACTTAGAAAGGTTAATAACTTAATAACTTTTCTTAAGTCACTAAACTAGTTGTGAGCCAACTGGTTAAATGGTTTGTCCTCAATTCCTACACATTTAATTTCTGCATGAGATTAAGATAGATCTTGGATATGTAACATGTATTAATAATTATTTAGCATTTACTTAATCAGAAAAATATGTTTTATATTAAAAATCAATCTTTATAATCTTATTTTTAAAATTTTTGGCTTTCTCTTCTATTACTTTTTCCTTCAGTTTTCTAAGAGTCATCTTCATTTTGAAATGGTTTTTAATGACATGGGGATGGGTTCTTTTGTCTCTTTAATGACAATGATATTTTGGGGAGCAATACAAACTCTAGCTATTCTTTCAGTGTGGGTGACAATTCAATTATATAATGCAGATTTGGTGATTTAAGGGGTTTGAAAGGATAGAACTAGTTTACTTATGTAGAAGAGTGTCTCATTTAAGAGCTGATATGTCTAATCTCCCAGAATTTTCTCTAAATAAGAATGTCTTTTTTTGTTGTTGTTAATTGATTTGAATGTCTTTGCGTTAGAGTAGAAAGATCACTGGTTCATTTGCTCATCAATTAAAGTCCAGGGATATTTGTTTTCAAACCCTGGCTCTGTTATTTAAAATGATATGAGCTATTCTGATTCAAGCATACCAACTATAAAAAGATAATCATAATCATAAAAATTTTAGTAAGCACTGAGCATAAGATGATATCAGAAAATTATTTTTAATTTGCTAGTCCTGAAAAAATGCATTGGTTCTATTAGAAAATTGCCATAGTTTCAAGAATTCACACCAAATTAAGTAGGGGTTATGAAATAACATGTTTTTAAAATAACATAAGAAACAGAGATACTGAAGCCAGTGAAATGATATATTAGCAAATGTAGAATCTGGGTGATGGTTAAATGGAAATCAATTCCCCTGTACTTTTGCATGTATTTATAGATATTCATAAGGATAGCAAAAATTTGACCATAGAGCTTTGTTCTCATTTATAGAATGAATAAAGTGATAATTTTTATGGTAAAGATTGAAACAATATATTTACATTAATACTTTCTAATTTCTATAAACATAAATAATCTCTTAATTTATTTCAGTTGTTTAAAAATATTGGAAGGTATTTGTATTCTAGAAATATAGTGGGTTTTATTTTTATTTATTTATTTATTTATTTTTGGTACTGGGGATGAAACTCAGGGACACTCAACCACTGAGCCACATCCCCAGCCCTATGTATTTTATTTAGAGGGTCTCACTGAGTTGCTTAGCACCTTGATTTTGCTGAGGCTGGATTTGAATTCTCAGTCCTCCTGCCTCAGTCTCCCAAGCCACTGGGATTATGGGTGTGTACCACAGTGACTGGCTGTTGGTTGCTTTAAAGGATGTAAAATTATGGATGGCAGATCCTTGACCTTGAAGGACTCACTGTCTATTCCTTTTTCGGGTTTCCTGCTCCTAAATAGAATATTTAATACCTTAGATAAGTATTAATGCACATTTTATTTACCCTAGTCAAGATGGTAGTAACAAGCAAAAAATATAGAAATCAGAGTCAAGTGGTTTGAATAAGAACTGAAGACTCAGAGAAGAGAATAAAGACATAATATTTTTTGAAACAGACATAACACCTCTTGTTCTATATTGTGATTATTTTCCCAAACATGAAGTATTTAAACTATCACTGGATGCTAAGATTTCTGAAGTATACAGATTAGATACACTAATAATATTTAATTAAAGGATGAATTCAAAGTTTTGATCCTCTGTGATTAGTCTGAGGCTCTTGGCAGCTGCATTTCCACACATACTTTCACAATTCAAAAAGTACTGCATGAGGGTCTTCATGCATATTCCTAATGTGATCTTACATCATTATGCTGTATACCAGATTTAGCCTCTGTGATGACCACCTCTAGATCTGAGCATTAACAGAGTGATCTTTTCTGATTTATTTGATCTGACTTTGGCCCTAAAAGCCATCTTTTGGGACACCCTGGTCTTTAAATTTGTATAATGTGATGTGATCCATCCTATCTCATCCAGGTATCTGGTCAGCATGCCTCAAGCTTCTTTATGTATCAGAGGGAAGCTTAAACAATAACAACAACAATAACAACAACAAAAAACACATTATTTTTGTCTACAAATATATCATTTCAGGTTTTGGCAGAATATTTTTATTATTAATAATTTTGTGGCTTAAGTATATGGTAAACATGAACTTGAGTGTATTAATCACAACCAAATCATGTAGCATTGTATTAATGGTCCCTAGTGTATGTATGTGTGTGTGTGTATTTGTGTGTGTGTGTGTGTGTGTGTGTGTGTGTGTGTTTTCTAGATAAACTTCATAAGGGAAAAAACTTGAAAAATATGAAAAGGTAGAATAATTCAGAAAGCAGTTCAGAATTTTAAGACAAGAAATAGCTTGCCAGAATCTAGAAGACATTTCTAAGATATTTTATATCAAAAGAGGGAGATTGAGATAAATTATTAATTATCCAGTAGTTTGCTTGGGCTAATACAAAATAGTTTCCATAGAAGAAAGCAAATTAAAGAATTGTTCTGACCCTTTTGATGCCTTTCCCTTTGTGGGAGACCTAACATATGTATTTTCCAGGCAATGGAACCACCCTCCATTTCATGAGCATTGTTTTAGAGGGGATGTAGTCCCTACTTTTTGGTCCCATCTTCTTCTGTCTCTTAGGAAGTAATAACTCCAAGAAAACAACAGAAAATAGATTTAGGATCTGAAACAAAAACTGTCAGTATCACCTGGGAAAAAAATTTCTCAAAATATATTCCTAAATTAGAAGTAGTTAAAGGGAATACGGGTTTTACTTTTGCAGCAGATCAATTGTGAAACAACAAAAAGAGTGATAGGCAAAGAAAATAATGCTATTTTGTAAAAAAGAATGCTAATTAAATATAGAACATAGTACTACTTACTAAAGCTTCTTAGAAAGTGAAAAGTGAAATTAAGATGATATGAATAAGCCTGTCTTCTAAATGATGATATATCAAGTCTTCATATTCAGTAATGTATACTGTCATCAATTGTCAAAACATGTGCTTCTGATAATTTTAAATATAGAAATTTGAAGAGAAATCATTAAATTATTCAGTATTTGCTAAAAAAAAATCAGAAGATAAGACTTCTTTGAAACATCATATAAAAAAAAGAGAAACATCAATATATTATGGATCAGGGAGTGTGCTAAGTGTTTTCACATATATTTTCTCAGACAAAAATAATGGAAAAAATATCTAAAATAGTAGTTAACTGTATGAGATATATTAAGAGCAAAAGGAAATGATAAACTGAAATAGTTCATTACCTGGAGGTTAAACAAGGGGATCAAAACTACAATGAGACAAATTAAACTCGGGATTTGCAATAATAAGGACTAAATTGTCAATGTGGAAAATGGAGTTGATGTGGAAGAAACTCTTTTAGAATGAAGAGAAAAACTGTAATGATTTCAGGGTAACACTATGTTTTCTTCATGCTTCCATTTATTCCTATTTTGAGATTAAATTAGTTTTGTGATTGAAAAGTTGTGGTTTGAAAGCATCCGTGCATTTTTATATTTATGATTTACTCACACTATGACATAGAATTGGAAATTTTGAGTTGAATTTTGAGTTCAAGTCCCAGCATGAGACACTGCATACTGCAGATTGTGGTATAGAAATTTATATTTTGCTTTTGTTTTTATATGTGCAAAGTATGGATAATGACTCTCCAATTATTTGCTGTTTTTGTGTGTTTTTGATTTTTCCCAAGTCCTGGGAAATATCTGCTAAACTCTAAGGTTATGTTAGATGTGATTATTGACTACCCAATAACATCCTGCATTTTTTCTGATAATATATTCATTGCACATAAAAGTACCTGTTAAGTGTGTATATCCCATATGTACCTCAAGGCTAAGGTACTTATCTGTCTTATATATCCTATACTTAGAGTTTGGGATAGAGTAAATGTTGAAAGTCTTGACGAAATGAAATAAAACTTAATGGATATGTGATTTTTGATAAATGCTAATTTTAAAATATATAAGAAGAATGTGCAACTATCTAAAATATAATAACCCTGAATGTTAATTGCCTGAACTTATCAATCAAAAGACATAGACTGGCAGATTGGATTAAAAAGAAAATCCAACAATATACTGCCTGAAAGAGACTCATCTCATAGAAAGATACCCATAGACTAAAGGTGAAAGGATGGGGAAAAACATACCATGCACACGGACACAGCAAAAAAGCTGGAGTATCCATCCTCATTTCAGATAATGTGGACTTCAAGCCAAAACTAGTGAGAAGGGATAAAGAAGGACATTACATGCTGCTTAAGGGAAGCATAAATCAGCAAGACATAACAATCATAAATAGCTATGTCCCGAACATTGGCTCATCCATGTATGTCAAACAAATCCTTCTCAATACCAGTACTCAAATAGACCACAACACAATAATACTAAGCGATTTTAACACACCACTCTCACCACTGGATAGATCGTCCAAACAAAATTGAATAAAGAAACCATAGATCTCAATAACACAATCAACAATTTAGACTTAACGGACATATATAGAATATACCATCCAACAAAGAACGAATACACTTTCTTCTCAGCAGCACATGGATCCTTCTCTAAAATAGACCATATTTTATGCCACAAAGCTACTGTCAGCAAATACAAGAAGATAGAGATACTACCTTGTACTCTATCAGATCATAATGGATTGAAATTAGAAATTAATGACAATAAAAAACAGGAACTTATCCAATATCTGGAGATTAAATAACTATTATATGATGAATGAACACTATTATATGATGAATGGATAACAGAAGACATCAGGAGGGAAATAAAAAAATTCTTAGAAGTAAACAGGAACAAAGACACATCATATCAAAATCGCTGGGACACTATGAAAGCAGTACTTAGACGAAGATTTGTTTCATGGGGCACATTCAACCAAAGAAGTAGAAATCAACAAATAAACATCTTAACAATACAGCTCAAAGCCCTAGAAAAAGAAGAGCAGACCAATACCAAAAGTAGTAGAAGACAGGAAATAGTTAAAATCAGAGCCGAAATCAACGAAATCGAAACAAAAGAAACAATTGGAAAAATTAACAAAACAAATAGTTGGTTCTTTGAAAAAATAAACAAAATTGATAAACCCTTAGCCACACTAACAAAGAGAAAGAGGGAGAAAAACTCAAATTACTAAAATTCGGAATGAACAAGGAAACATCACAACAGACACGACTGAAATACAAAACATATTTAAAAGCTATTTTGAAAATCTATACTCCAACAAAACAGAAAACCTCGAAGACATCAACAAATTTCTAGAGACATATGAATTACCTAAACTGAACAGGGAGGACATACACAACTTAAATAAACCAATTTCAAGCAATGAAATAGAAGAGGTCAACAAAAGCCTACCAACAAAGAAAACTCCGGGACCAGATGGGTTCTCAGCCGAGTTCTACAAAACCTTTAAAGAAGAGCTCATTCCAAAACTTCTCAAAGTATTTCATGAAATAGAAGAGGAGGGAACCCTCCCAAACTCGTTCTATGAAGCCAATATCACCCAGATACCTAAACCAGACAGAGACACATCGAGGAAAGAAAATTTCAGACCAATATCCTTAATGAACATCGACGCAAAAATTCTCAACAAAATTGTAGCAAATCGCATACAAATATATATTAAAAAGATAGTGCACCACGATCAAGTGGGTTTTATCCTAGGGATGCAAGGTTAGTTCAACATTCAGAAATCAATAAATGTCATTCAGCATATCAACAGACTTAAAGTTAAGAATCACATGATTATTTCAATAGATGCAGAAAAAGCATTTGATAAAATACAGCACCCCTTCATGCTCAAAACACTTGAAAAAATTGGGGTAGTGGGAACATTCCTTAACATTATAAAGGCAATCTACGCTAAGCCCATGGCCAATATCATTCTAACTGGTGAAAAACTGAAAGCATTCCCCCTAAAAACTAGAACATGGCAGGGATGCCCTATTTCACCACTTCTATTCAACATCGTCCTTGAGATTCTAGCCAGAGCAATTAGAGAGACCAAAGAAATTAAAGGGATACGAATTGGAAAAGAAGAACTCAAACCATCCCTGTTCGCTGATGACATGATTATATATTTAGAGGAACCAGGAAATTCCACCAGAAAAGTTTTAGATCTCATAAGTGAATTTAGTAAAGTAGCAGGTTACAGGATCAATGCTCATAAATCTAATGCATTTTTGTACATAAGTGATGAATCCTCAGAAAGAGAAATTAGGAAAACTACCCCATTCACAAGAGCATCGAAAAAAATAAAATACTTGGGAATCAATTTCACAAAAGAGGTGAAAGACCTCTACAATGAGAACTACAGAACACTAAAGAAAGAAATTAAAGAAAACCTTAGAAGATGGAAAGATCTCCCATGTTCCTGGATAGGCAGAATTAATATTGTCAAAATGGCCATACTACCTAAAGTGCTATACAGATTCAATGCAATTCCAATGATGTACCTTGCAGAAATAGAGCAAGCAATTATGAGATTCATCTGGAAGAATAAAAAACCTAGAATAGCTAAAGCAATCCTAAGTAGTAAGAATGAAGCAGGGGGTATTGCAATACCATATCTTCAACTCTACTACAAAGCAATAGTAACAAAAACGGCATGATATTGGTACCAAAATAGACGGTAGATCAATGGTACAGAATAGAGGACATGGACACAAACCCAAATAAATACAATTGTCTCATACTAGACAAAGGGTCCAAAAATATGCAATGGAGAAAAGATAGCCTCTTCAACAAATGGTCCTGGGAAAACTGGAAAACCAATTGCAACAGAATGAAATTAAACCCCTATCTCTCACCCTACACAAAACTCAACTCAAAATGGATCAAGGACCTCGGAATCAGACCAGAGACCCTACATCTTATAGAAGAAAAAGTAGGTCCAAATCTTCAACTTGTTGGCTTAGGATCAGACTTCCTTAACAGGACTCCCATAGCACAAGAAATAAAAGCAAGAATCAACAACTGGGATAGATTCAAACTTAAAAGCTTTCTCTCAGCAAAGGAAACTATCAACAATGTGAAGAGAGAGCCTACATAGTGGGAGAATATCTTTGCCAACGATACTTCAGATAGAGCGCTAATTTCCAGAATCTATAAGGAACTCAAAAAACTCTACACCTAGAATACAAATAATCCAATCAACAAATGGGCTAAGGAAATGAACAGACACTTCACAGAAGAAGATGTACAAGCAATCAACAGATATATGAAAATATGTTCAACATCCCTAGTAATAAGGGAAATGCAAATCAAAACTACCCTAAGATTTCATCTCACCACAATTAAAATGGCAATTATCAAGAACACAAGCAACAATAGGTGTTGGCGAGGATGTGGTGAAAAAAGAACACTCATACATTGCTGGTGGGGTTGCAAATTAGTGCAGCCACTCTGGAAAGCAGAATGGAGATTCCTCAGAAAGCTTGGAATGGAAACGCCATTTGACCCAGCTATCCCACTCCTTGACCTATACCCAAAGGATTAAAATCAGCATACTACAGAGATACAGCCACACCAATGTTCATTGCTGCTCAATTCACCATAGCCAGATTGTAGAACCAACCTAGATGCCCATCAGTTGATGAATGGATAAAGAAACTGTGGCATATATATACAATGGAATATTACTCCGCAATGAAGAATGATAAAATTATGGCATTTGCAGGCAAATGGATGAAATTGTAGAATAACATGCTAAGTGAGATAAGCCAATCTCAAAAAACTAAAGGACGAATGATCTCACTTATAAGCAGATGAGGACATATATTGGAGGGTGGGAAGGGTTAGCATTAGGTTTACGGTTAGGTTTAGGGGTAGGGATAAGGAGTGTGGTAAGAATGAAGGAAAGAAGGACTGTATAGAGAGAAAAGAGTGGTGGGAGGGGTGGGGGGGAAGGGAAAAAATAATGAATCAAACATCATTGCCCTATGTAAACGTATGATTACACAAATGGTATGCCTTGACTCCACGTACAAATAGAGAAACAACATGTATCCCATTTGTATACAATAATAATAATAAAAAAAGAAATCCTTGAAATGAAGGAAACAATAAACCAAATTAATAACTCCATAGAAAGCACAACCAATAGGATAGAACACCTGGAAGACAGAACCTCAGATATTGAAGACAAAATATTTAACCTGGAAAACAAAGTTAAACAAACAGAGAAGATGGTAAGAAATCATGAACAGAATCTCCAAAAACTATGGGATATCAGGAAGGCCAAATTTGAGAATTATTGGGATTGAGGAAGGCTTAGAGAAACAAACCAAAGGAATGAACAATCTATTCAATGAAATAATATCAGAAAATTTCCCAAATCTGAAGAATGAAATGGAAAATCAAGTTCAAGAGGCTTATAGGACTCCAAATACACAAAATTACAACAGACCCACACGAAGGCACATTATAATGAAAATACCTAACATACAAAATAACGACAGAATTTTAAAGGCTGTGAGAGAAAAGAACCAAATTACATTCAGGGGGAAACCAATACGGATATCAGCAAATTTTTCAATCCAGACCCTAAAAGCTAGAAGGGCCTGGAACAACATTTTTCAAGCTCTGAAATAAAATGGATGCCAACCAGGAATCTTATACCCAGCAAAACTTACCTTCAAATTTGATGATGAAATAAAATCATTCCATGATAAACAAAATCTAAAAGAATTTACAAAAAGAAAGCCAGCATTACAGAACATTCTCAGCAAAATATTCCATGAGGAAGAGATAAAAAACAAAGAAACAAATCAGCAAAGGGAGGAATCATCCTAAAGGAACTGTCAAATAAAGGAGGAACCAAGTTGTGTCAAAAAAATAAATAAATAAATAAAATTTAAAAATGAACCAAATGATCGGGAATACAAATCCTATCTCAATAATAACCCTGAATGTTAATGGCCTGAATTCAACAATCAAAAGACATAGAATGGCAGATTGGATTAAAAAGATAGATCCAACAATATGTTGCCTGCAGGAGACTTACCTCATAGAAAGAGATACACATAGACTAAAGGTGAAAGGATGGGAAAAAACATACCATGCACATGGACTCAGCAAAAAAGCTGGAGTATCAATCCTCATTTCAGATAATGTAGACTTCAAGCCAAAGTTAGTCAGAAGGGATAAAGAAGGACATTTCATACTGCTTAATGGAAGCATAAATCAGCAAGATATAACAATCATAAACATCTATGCCCCAAACAGTGGCTCATCCATGTATGTCAAACAAATCCTTCTCAATTTTAGAAACCAAATAGACCATAACACAATAATACTAGGTGATTTTAACACACCTCTCTCACCACTGGACAGATCTTCCAAAGAAAAATTGAACAAAGAAACCATAGATCTTAATAACACAACCAATAATTTAGACTTAACAGACATTTATAGAGTATACCATCCAACCAAGAATGAATACACTTTCTTCTCAGCAGCACATGGATCCTTCTCTAAAATAGACCATATATTATGCCACAAAGCTAATGTTAGAAAATATAAGAAGATAGAGACACTACCTTGTATTCTATCAGATCATAATGGATTGAAGTTAAAAAGAAATGAAAGAGTAAAAAACAGAAACTACTCCAACACCTGGAGATTAAACACTATGCTATTATATGACGAATGGATAACAGAAGATATTAGGAAGGAAATTAAAAAATTCTTAGAGGTAAATGAGAACAAAGAAACATCACATCAAAATCTCTGGGACTCATTGAAAGCAGTACTTAGAGGAAAATTTATTTCATGGAGCACATTTAATAAAAGAAGTAAAACTCAACAAATAAATGTCCTAACACTACAGCTCAAAGCCCTAGAAAAAGATGAACAGACCAACACCAAAAGTAGTAGAAGACAGGAAATAGTTAAACTCAGAGCTGAAATCAACGATATTGAAACAAAAGAAACAATACAAAAAATTGACAAATAGTTGGTTCTTTGAAAAAATAAACAAAATTGATAAACATTTAGCCACACTAACAAAGAGAAGATGAGAGAAAACCCAAATAACTAAAATTCGGAATGAACAAGGAAATATCACAACAGACACGACTGAAATACAAAACATATTTAGAAGCTATTTTGAAAATCTATACTCCAATAAAATAGAAAATTTGAAGACATCAACAGGTTTGTATAGACAAATGAATTGCCTAAACTGAACAGGGAGGACATACACAATTTAAATAGACCAATTTCAAATAATGAAATAGAAATAGATGAAGTCATCAAAAGCCTACCAACAAAGAAAAGTCCAGGACCAGATGGGTTCTCAGCCGAGTTCTACAAAACCTTTAAAGAAGAGCTCATTCCAATACTTCTCAAAGTATTCCATAAAATAGAAGAGGAGTGAACCCTCCCAAACACATTCTATGAAGTCAATATCATCCTGACACCTAAACCAGACAGAGACACATCGAGGAAAGAAAATTTCAGACCAATATCCTTAACGAACATCGACACAAAAATTCTCAACAAAATTTTAGCAAATCGCATACAAAAACATTAAAAAGATAGTGCACCATGATCAAGTGGGTTTCATCCCAGGGTTGCAAGGTTGGTTCAACATCAGGAAATCAATAAATGTAATTCACCATATCAATAGACTTAAAGTCAAGAATCACATGATTATTTCGATAGATGCAGAAAAAGCATTTGATAAAATACAGCACCCCTTCATCCTCAAAACACTAGAAAAAATAGGGATAGTGGGAACATTCCTTAACATTGTAAAGGCCATCTATGCTAAGCCCATGGCTAATATCATTCTAAATGGTGAAAAACTGAAAGCATTCCCCCTTAAAACTGGAACAAGGCAGGGATGCCCTCTTTCACCACTTCTTTTCAATATCGTCCTTGAAACTCTAGCCAGAGCAATTAGACAGACCAAAGAAATTAAAGGGATACGAATAGGAAAAGAAGAACTCAAACTATCCCTATTGCTGATGATATGATTATATACTTAGAGGAACCAGGAAATTCCACCAGAAAACTTTTAGATCTCATAAGTGAATTCAGTAAAATAGCGGGATATGAGATCAATGCACATAAATCTAAGGCATTTTTATACATAAGTAATGAATCTTCAGAAAGAGAAATTAGGAAACTACCCCATTCACAATAGCATTGAAAAAAATAAAACACTTGGGAATCAATCTCACAAAAGAGGTGAAAGACCTCTACAGTGAGAACTACAGAACACTAAAGAAAGAAATTAAAGAACACCTTAGAAGATCAAAAGATCTCCCATGTTCTTGGATAGGAAGAATTAATATTGTCAAAATGGCCATACTACCAAAAGTGCTATACAGATTCAATGCAATTCCAATTAAAATCCCAAGGATGTACCTTACACAGAAATCACAATTCATTTGCTGCCTAAAAGTGTGTGCATACAGAAAGCTCAGTTCATGGAAGTGGAAACAGTTTGTTATAACAGAAGAAACATGCATGGTGGAACCACCACAACTGCGGAGCAAAGAGGGAATGAGGAAGGAAGGTGATAGGCAAATTTTATTGAAATCCATTTGTGAATGTTTCAGAAAAGCAACTTCAAATTGAGCCCCTTTCACACTGCACGTTAGAGTACTGCAAGAGCAATACATTAATGGCTTGTTTAGAAAACGTGGAGAGAGTGCTCAAACCTTGGGAGCCGAGTGGGAATGAGGAAAACAGAAAATACCTCGAGTTTCATGAAAATTCAGTCGGGCATTTCCCAAGAAAACGCAATTCAGTTGCTGCCTAAAATTGAATGCATACAGAAAGCTCAGTTCATGGAAATTGAAACAGTTGGTTATACCAGAAGCACCATGCATGGTGGAACCACCACATCTGAGGAGCACAGTTGGAATGAGGAACGGAGATGATAGGCAAAGTTTCATTGAAATACATTCTTGTAACTTTCTCAGAAAAGCACCTTCAATTTCAACCCTTTTCACAATGCAAGTTAGAGAACATCAGGAGTAATACATAAGGGGTTTGTTTAGGAAACGTGGAGAGAGAGTGCTCAAAAGTTGGGAGCAGAGTGGGAATGAGGAACACAGAAAATACCTCGAGTTTCATGAAAATCCTGTCCTGCATTTGCCTAGAAAACGGAATTCAGTTGCTGCCTAAAAGTGTGTGCATACGGAAAGCTCAATTCATGCAAATCAAAACAGTTCGTTAGAGCAGAACAAAGTGCATGGTGGAACCACCACATCTGCGGAGGAAAGAGGGAATGAGGAGGGTAGATGATAGGCAATGTTTTATTGAAATGCGTTCCTGAAACATTCTCAGAAAAGCAACTTCAATTTCAGCCCTTTTAACACTTCACGTTAGAGAACTGCAAGAGCAATACATAAGGGGCTTGTTTAGAAAACGTGGAGAGTGCTCAAAAGTTGTGAGCAGAGTGGGAATGAGGAAAACAGAAAATACCTAGAGTTTCATGAAAATTCAGTCGTCCATTTGCCCAGAAAACGCAATTCAGTTGCTGCCTAAAAGTGTGTTCATACGGAAAGCTCAATCCATGGAAATCGCAACAGATTGTTTGAACAGAAGCACCCTGCATGGTGGAACTACCACATCTGGGGACAAAGTGGGAATGAGGAGGGAGATGATAGGCAAAGTTTTATTGAAATCCATTCGTGAAAGTTTCAGAAAAGCAACTTCAATTTCAGCCCTTTTCACACTGCATGTTAAAGTACTGCAAGAGCAATACATAAGGGACTTTTTTAGAAAACATGGAGAGAGAGTGCTCAAAATTTGGGAGCAGAGTGGGAATGAGGAAAACAGAAAATACCTAGAGTTTCATGAAAAATGTGTAGTGCATTTGACCAGAAAACGCAATTCAGTTACTGCCTAAAAGTGTGTGCATGCGGAAAGCTCAATCTATGGAAATCGAAACAGTTGTTAGAAGAGAAGCACCATACATGATGGAACCACCACATCTGCGGAGCAAATTGGGAATGAGGAAGGGAGATGATAGACAAAGTTTCATTGCAATCCAATTGTGAAAGTTTCAGAAAAGCAACTTCAATTTCAGCCCTTTTCAAACTGAACGTTAGATTACTGAGGAGCAATACTTAAGGGGCTTGTTTAGGCAACGTGGATAGAGAGTGCTCAAAAGTTGGGAGCAGAGTGGGAATGAGGAAAACAGAAAATACTTTGAGTTTCATGAAAATTCAGTCGTGCATTTGCCCAGAAAACACAATTCAGTTGCTGCCTAAAAGTGTGTGCATACGGAAAGCTCAATCCATGGAAATTGCAACAGTTTGTTAGAACAGAAACACCCTGCATGGTGGAACCACCACATCTGCGGAGCAAAGTGGGAATGAGATGGACAGATGATAGGCAAAGTTTCATTGAAATTCATTCATGAAAGTTTCAGAAAAGCCTCTTCAATTTCAGACCTTTTCACATTGCACGTTAGAGTCCTGCAAGAACAATACATAAGGGAGTTGGTTAGAAAACGTGGATAGAGAGTACTCAAAAGATGAGAGCAGAGTGGGAATGAGGAAAACAGAAAATACCTCGAGTTTCCTGAAAATTCTGTCGTGCATTTGACCAGAAAACACAATTGAGTTACTGCCTAAAAGTGTGTGCATACGGAAAGTTCAATTCATGGAAATAGAAACAGTTTGTTAGAACAAAAGCACCATGCATGGTGGAATCACACATTTGCGGAGCAATGTGGGAATGAGGAGGGGAGATGATAGGCAAAGTTTCGTTGAAATCCATTCATGAAAGTGTCAGAAAAGCAACTTCAATTTCAGCCCTTTCACACTGCATGTTAGAGTACTACAGGAGCAATACATAAGGGGCTTTTTTAGAAAACCTGGAAGAGAGAGTGCTCAAAATTTGGGAGCAGAGTGGGAATGAGGAAAACAGAAAATACCTCGGGTTTCATGAAAATTCTGTCGTGCATTTGCCCAGAAATCACTATTCAGTTACTGCCTAAAAGTGTGTGCATACGGAAAGCTCAATTGAAGGAATGCGAAACAGTTTGTTACAACAGAATCACCGTGCCCAGTGGAACCTCCACATCTGCGGAGCGAAGTGGGAATAAGGAGTTGAAATGATAGTCAAAGTTTCAATGAAATCCATTCGTGAAAGTTTCAGAAAAGCCACTTCAATTTCAGCCCTTTTCACACTGCACGTTAGAGTACTGCAAGAAAAATACATAAGTGACTTGTTTAGAAAAAGTGGAGAGAGTGCTCAAAATTGGGAGCAGAGTGGGAATGAGGAGAAAACAGAAAATTCCTCGAGTGTCATGAAAATTCAGTCGTGCATTTGCCCAGAAATCACAATACAGTAGCATCCTAAAAGTGTGTGCATACGGAAAGCTCAATCCATGGATTTAGAAACAGTTTGTTAGAACAAAAGTACCGTGCTTGGAGGAACCACCACATCTGTGGAAAAAAGTCGGAATGAGATGGGGAGATGAAAGGCAAAGTTTCATTGAAATCCATTCGTGAAAGTTTCAGAAAAGCCTCTTCAATTTCAGACATTTTCACACTGCATGTTAAAGTACTGCAAGAGCAATACATAAGGGACTTTTTTAGAAAACATGGAGAGAGAGTGCTCAAAATTTGGAGCAGAGTGGGAATGAAGAAAACACAAAATACCTCGAGTTTCATGAAAATTCAGTCGTGCTTTTGCCCAGAAAACGAAATTCAGTTGCCGGCTAAAAGTGTGTGCATGCAGAAAGCTCAATCTATGGAAATCGAAACAGTTGTTAGAATAGAAGCACCGTACATGGGGGAACCACCACATTTGTGGAGCAAACTGGGAATGAGGAGGGGAGATGA
The DNA here is from genome assembly GCF_902686445.1 of Sciurus carolinensis. NCBI lineage: Eukaryota > Metazoa > Chordata > Mammalia > Rodentia > Sciuridae > Sciurus > Sciurus carolinensis. The sequence goes on along the minus strand of NW_025920130.1, from coordinate 915,935 downwards.
TAGACAAAGTTTCATTGAAATCCATTCATGAAAGTTTCAGAAAAGCCTCTTCAATTTCAGACCTTTTCACATTGCACGTTAGAGTCCTGCAAGAGCAATACATAAGGGAGTTGGTTAGAAAACGTGGATAGAGAGTGCTCAAAAGATGAGAGCAGAGTGGGAATGAGGAAAACAGAAAGTACCTCGAAAAGGTACTTTTCAGGAACAGAAAGTTCCTGAAAATTCTGTCGTGCATTTGACCAGAAAACGCAACTGAGTTACTGCCTAAAAGTGTGTGCAAAAGGAAAGTTCAATTCATGGAAATAGAAACAGTTTGTTAGAACAAAAGCACCGTGCATGTTGGAATCACCACATCTGCGGAGCAATGTGGGAATGAGGAGGGGAGATGATAGGCAAAGTTTTGTTGAAATCCATTTGTGAAAGTGTCAGAAAAGCAACTTCAATTTCAGCCCTTTTCACACTCCCCGTTAGAGTACTGCAAGAGCAATACTTAAGGGGCTTGTTTAGAAAACGTGGAAGAGAGAGTGCTCAAAAGTTGGTAGCAGAGTGGGAATGAGGAAAACAGAAAATACCTCGAGTTTCATGAAAATTCTGTCGTGCATTTGCCCAGAAAACGCAATTCAGTTGCTGCCTAAAAGTGTGTGCGTACGGAAAGCTGAATCCATGGAAATCGAAACAGTTTCTTACAACAGAAGCACCGTGCATTGTGGAACTACCACGTCTGCGGAGCAAAGTGGGAATGAGGAGCGGAGATGATAGGCAAAGTTTCATTGAAATACATTCGTGAACTTTTTCAGAAAACAAACTTCAATTTCAGCGCTTTTCAAACTGCACGTTAGAGTATTGCAGGAGCAATACATAAGAGACTTGTTTAGAAAAAGTGGAGAGAGAGTGCTCAAAAGATGGGAGCAGAGTGGGAATGAGGAGAACAGAAAATACCTCGAGATTCATGAAAATTCAGTCTTGCATTTGCCCAGAAATGCAATTCAGTTGCTGCCTAAAAGTGTGTGCATACGGAAAGCTCAATAAATGGAAATCGAAACAGGTTGTTTGAACAAAAGCACCATGCATGGTGGAACCACCACATCTGTGGAGCAAAGTGGGAATGAGGAGGGGAGATGGTAGGCAAAGTTTCATTGAAATCCATTTGTTAAATTTTCTCAGTAATGCAACTTCAATTTCAGCCCTTTTCAACCTGTTCGTTAGACTACTGCAAGAGCAATACATAAGGTGCTTGTTTAGAAAACGTGGAGAGATAGGGTTCAGTTTTTCGGAGCAGAGTGTGAACGAGGAAAAGATAAAGTACCTAGACTTTAATGAAAATTCAGTCGTGCATTTGCTCAGAAAAAACAATTGAGTTGCTGCCTGATAGTGTGTCCATAGGGAAAGCTCAATTCATGGAAATCAAAACAGTTTCTTATAACAGAAGAACCATGCATGGTGGAACCACAACATCTGTGGAGCAAAGTGGGAATGAGAGGGGAGATGGTAGCAAAGTTTCATTGAAATCCATTCGTGAAACTTTCTCAGAAAATCAACTTCAATTTCAGCCCTTTTCAACCTGCTGGTTAGACTACTGCAAGAGCAATACATAAGAGGCTTGCTTATTAAATGTGGAGAGAGAGTGTTTAGTTTTTTGGAGCAGAGTGTGAACGAGGAAAAGAGAAAGAACCCAGACTTTTATGAAAATTCATTCGTGCATTTGCTCAGAAAACTCAATTGAGTTACTGCCTGTATGTGCGTGCATAGGGAAAGCTCAATTCATGGAAATCAAAAGAGTTCTTAGAACAGAAGCACCGTGCATGGTGGAACCACCACATCTGCGCAGCAAAGTGCAAATGAGGAGGGGAGATGGTAGGCAAAGTTTCATTGAAATCCATTCGTGAAACTTTCTCAGAAAAGCAACTTCAATTTCAGCCCTTTTCAACCTGCTCGTTAGAATACTGGAAGAGCAAAACATAAGGGGCTGCCTTAGAAAACGTGGAGAGAGGGTGTTCAGTTTTTCGGAGCAGAGTCTGAACGAGGAAAAGAGAAAATACCCAGAGTTTCATGAAAATTCAGTCGTGCATTTGCTCAGAAAACACAATGGTGTTGCTGCCTGAATGTGCGTGCGTAGGGAAAGCTCAATTCATTGAAATCGAAACAGTTTGTTATAACAGAACCACCATACATGGTGGAACCACCACATCTGTGGAGCAAAGTGGGAATGAGGTGTGGAGATGGTAGGCAAAGTATTATGGAAATCCATTTGTGAAACTTTCTCAGAAAAGCAACTACAATTTTAGCCCTTTTTACACTGCATGTTAGACTACTGCAAGAGCAATACATAAGGGGCTTGCTTAGAAAAGGTGGACAGAGAGTGCTCAGATGCTGGCAGCAGAGTGGGAATGAGTAAAAGAGAAAGAACCCCGAGTTTGAAGGAAATTCTTTTGTGCAGTTGCTCAGAAAACTCAATTCAGTTGTTGCCTGAAAGTGCGTGCATTGGGAATGCTCAAATCATGGTAATCAAAACAGTTTGTTATAACAGAACCACCGTACATGGTGGAACCACCACATCTGCGCAGCAAAGTGCGAATGAGGAGGGGGATGGTAGGCAAAGTTTCATTGAAATCCATTCATGAAACTTTCTCAGAAAAGTAACTTCATTTTCAGCCCTTTTTACACTGCACGTTAGACTACTGCAGAGCAAAACATAAGGTGCTTGCTTAGAAAACGTAGAGAGAGAGTGCTCAGATGTTGGGAGCAGAGTGTGAACGAGGAAAACAGAAAATACCCCGAGTTTCATGAAAATTCAGTCGTGCATTTGCTCCGAAAAGGTAATGCTGTTGCTGCCTGAAAGTGGGAGCATAGGGAAAGCTCAATTCATTGAAATCGAAACAGTTTGTTATAACAGAACCACAGTGCATGGTGGAACCACCACATCTGCGGAGCAAAGTGGGAATGAGGTGGGGAGATGATAGGCAAAGTTTTATGGAAATCCATTCACGAAATTTTCTCAGAATAGCAACTTCAATTTCAGCCCTTTTTACACTGCACGTTAGACAACTGCAAGAGAAATACATTTGGGGCTTGTTTAGAAAATGTGGAGAGAGAGTGCTCAGATGTAGGCAGCAGAGTGCGAATGAGGAAAAGAGAAAGTATCCCGAGTTTGAACGAAATTCATTCATGCATTTGCTCAGAAAACTCACTTCACTTGCTGCCTGAAAGTGCATGCATTGGGAAAGCACAAAACATGGTAATCAAAGCAGTTGTTATAACAGAACCACCGTGCATGGAGGAACCACCACATTTGTGGAGCAAAGTGGGAATGAGGAGCGGAGATGGTAGGCAAAGTTTCATTGAAATCCATTTGTGAAACTTTCTCAGAAAAGCAACGTCAATTTCAGCCCTATTTACACTGCACGCTAGAGTACTGCAAGAGCAATACATACGGTGCTTGTATAGAAAACGTGGAGAGAGAGTTCTCAGATGTTGGCAGCAGAGTGGGAATGAGGAAAGAGAAAGTACCCCAAGTTTGAAGGAAATTCATTCATGCATTTGCTCAGAAAACTCAATTGAGTTGCTGCCCGAAACTGCGTGCATAGGGAAAGCTCAATTCATGGAAAGCCACACAGTTACTTATAACAGAAGAACCGTCCATGGTGGAACCACCACATCTGTGGAGCAACGTTGGAATGAAGAGGTGATATGATTGGCAAGGTTTCATTGAAATCCATTCGTGAAACTTTCTCAGAAAAGCAATTTCAATTTCAGCCCTATTTACACTGCGCGCTATACTACTTCAAGAGCAATACATAAGGTGCTTGTGTCCATGTCCTCTATTCTGTACCATTGATCCACATTTCTATTTTGGTACCAATACCATGCCGTTTTTGTTAGAATTGCTTTGTAGTAGAGTTGAAGATCTGGTATTGCGATACCCCCTGCTTCACTTTTCTGCCAAGGATTGCTTTAGCTATTCTGGGTTTTGATTCTTCCAGATGAATTTCATAATTGCTTGCTCTATTTCTGTAAGGTACATCATTGGGATTTTAATTGGAATTGCATTGAATCTGTATAGCATAAGGTGCCTTATAGAAAACGTGGAGAGAGAGTTCTCAGATGTTGGCAGCAGAGTGGGAACGAGGAAAGAGAAAGTACCCCGAGTTTGAAGGAAATTCATTCGTGCATTTGCTCAGAAAAAACAATTCAGTTGCTGCCTGAAAGTGCATGCTTAGGGAAAGATCAATTCATGGAAATAGAAACAGTTTGTTATAACATACAAACCATGCATGGTGAAAACAGCACATCTGCGGAGAAAAGTGGAAATGAGGAGGGGAGATGGCAGGCAAAGTTTCATTGAAATCCATTCGTGAAACTTTCTCAGAACAGCAAGTTCAATTTCAGCCCTTTTCAACCTGCTCGTTAGACTACTGGAAGAGCAATACATAAGGGGCTGGCTTAGAAAACGTGGAGAGAGAGTGTTCAGTTTTTCAGAGCAGAGTGTGAATGAGGAAAAGAGAAAATACCCGAGTTTCATGAAAATTCAGTCGTGTATTTGCTCAGAAAACGCAATGCTGTTGCTGCCTGAAAGTGCGAGCATAGGGAAAGCTCAAATCATGGAAATCGAAACAGTTTGTTATAACAGAACCACCGTTCATGGTGGAACCACCACATCTGTGGAACACAGTGGGAATGAGGTGGGGAGATGACAGGCAACGCTTTATGGAAAACCATTTGTTAATCTTTCTCAGAAAAGCAACTTCAATTTCAGCCTTTTTATACATAAGGGGCTTGCTTAGAAAAGATGGAGAGAGAATGCTCAGATGTTGGCAGCAGAGTGGGAACGAAGAAAAGAGAAAGTACCCCGAGTTTGAAGGTACCCCTAAATTCATTCGTGCATTTGCTCAGGAAACTCAATTCAGTTGCTGCCTGAATGTGCATGCATTGGGAAAGGTCAAATCATGGTAATCAAAACAGTTTTCTGTAACAGAAGTACCGTGCACGGTGGAACCACCACATCTGCGCAGCAATGTGGGAATGAGGATGGGAGATGGTAGGCAAAGTTTCATTGAAATCCATTCATGAAACTTTCTCAGAAAAGCAACTTCAATTTCAGCCCTTTTCAACATGCTTGTTAGACTGCTGCAAGAGCAATACATAATGGTTTACTTAGAAAACGTGGAGAGAGAGTGTTCAGTTTTTCTGAACAGAGGGTAAACGAGGAAAACAGAAAGTACCCAGAGTTTTATGAAAATTCAGTCGTGCATTTACTCAGAAAACTAAATTGAGTTGCTGCCTGAATGTGCGTGCATAGGGAAAGTTCAATTCATGGAAATAGAAACAGTTTGTTATAACAGAAGAACCGTGCATGGTGGAACCACTACATATGTGAAGCAAAGTGAGAATGAGGAGGGGAGATGGTAGGCAAAGTTTCATTGAAATCCATTCGTGAGACTTTCTCAGAAAAGCAACTCCAATTTCAGCCCTTTTAAACCTGCTCATTAGAATACTGCAAGAGCAATACATAAGGGGCTTGCTTAGGAAACGTGGAGAGAGAGTGCTCGATGTTGGCATCAGAGTGGGAACGAGGAAAAGAGAAAATTCCCCGAATTTCATGAAAATTCAGTCGTGCATTTGCTCAGACAACGTTATGCTTTTGCTGACTGAATGTGCGAGCATAGGGAAAGCTCAATTCATTCAAATCTAAACAGTTTGTTATAACAGAACCACCGTGCCTGGTGGAACCACCTCATCTGTGGAGCAAAGTGGGAATGAGGAGGGGAGATGATAGGCAAAGTTTTATTGAAATCCATTTGTGAAACTTCCTCAGAAAAGCAACATCAATTTCAGCCCTTTTCAACTTGCTCGTTAGACTACTGCAACAGCAAAACAAAGGGGCTTGCTTTTTAAATGTGGAGAGAGAGTGTTCAGTTTTACCAGAGCAGAATGTGAACGAGGAAAAGAGAAAGTACCCAGACTTTTATGGAACTTCAGTCGTGCATTTGCTCAGAAAACTCAATTGTGTTGCTGCCTGAAAGCGCGTGCATAGGGAAAGTTCAATTCATGGAAATCAAAACAGTTTCCTATAACAGAAAACCGTGCATGGTGGAACCACCACATCTGCGGAGCAAAGTGGGAATGAGGAGGGGAGATGATAGGCAAAGTTTCTTTGAAATCCATTCGTGAAAATTTCTCAGAAAAGCAACTAAAATTTTAGCCCTTTTTACAGTGCATGTTAGACTACTTCAAGAGGAATACAAGGGGCTTGTATAGAAAACGAGGAGAAAGAGTGCTCAGATGTTGTTGGCAGAGTGTCAACGAGGAAAAGAGAAAATACTCCGAGTTTCATGAAAATTCAGTCGTGCATGTGCTCAGAAAACGCAATTCTGTTGCTGCCTGAAACTGCGTGCATAGGGAAAGCTCAATTCATGGAAATCCACACAGTTACTTATAACAGAAGAACCGTGCATGGTGGAACCACCACATCTGTGGAGCAACATGGGAATGAAGAGGAGAGATGATAGGCAAAGTTTCATTGAAATCCATTCGTGAAACTTTCTCAACTTCAATTTCAGCCCTATTTACACTGCACGCTAGACTACTGCAAGAGCAATACATAAGGTACTTGTATAGAAAACGTGGAGAGAGAGTTCTCAGATGTTGGATGCAGACTGGGAATGCAGAAAAGAGAAAGTACCCTGAGTTTGAAGGATATTCATTTGTGCATTTGCTCAGAAAACCAATTCAGTTGCTGCCTGAAAGTGCGTGCAAAAGGAAAGCTCAATTCATGGAAATAGAAACAGTTTGTTATAACATAAGAACCGTGCATATAGGAACCAACACATCTGCGGAGAAAAGTGGGGATGAGCTGCGGAAATGGTAGGCAAAGTTTCATTGAAATCCATTCGTTAAACTTTCTCAGAAGAGCAACTTCAATTTCAGGACTT